>NC_067147.1:51511884-51676884 GCF_903995435.1 Acomys russatus
GTAATTAGGTGTGTCAAGGCTGCTCATGGTGATGCTGGGACATGGCAAATGTGCAGACAGCGTTCCCAGGCTACATAGTATGGTGCTGGGATACTGTGGTGTAGGAACCAGGCCCGACTGGGCTGCCTGCCTGTCTTGCTGTTTCATGTCCTGTTTCTAGCAGCTTCCATGTCTGTGTTTATCTTGGTTAGCTAGTCATGTTTACTGCTCTGAGAACGCGCCCCTCCCTTCCTCGAGACTTTTCCTCCTGTGTGCAATCACCTCTTGAGGGATTTCACCTGGGAGGAGGATTGCTGTTTTGCTGCCTATAAGAAGGCTCTTTGAAATTCTGAAGAAAAGAAGAATAAACCGCTGCTGCGGCTGCTGCTGCGGCTGCTGCTCTCTTAGCACAAAGGACCAGCTGTGTTATTGTGTGTGTGTGTGTGCATGAGTTAAATCCGCAGTCCCTCACCCTCGACTCAGTACCAGGGTGGCGCGGGCACCACACTGTAGGGGGTGCAAACAAGTACACTCACAGTTCCACATTGTGGGCCTGGGACACAACAGGCAAGAAGAGGCATGGACGTTCTGGGGTAACAGCAGGTGTGCAAAGACACATAACCATACTACGTGGCACTGGGACACAGCAGGTGCACAGAGAAGCATGCTGCATTGCTGTGTGGCCGTTCTGGATGTGCACTTTGTTTGTGCCAGTGATGCCTGCTTTGATGCGTGTCATGACAGCACTGCTACTTGGTGGCATAGGCGTGCTTGTTGGGGTGCCTGCTGTGTGTCACATCACTGCTCTGTGGCAGCACAAGTGTGCCTGTTTGCATGTGACCTGTCACAGTGTTACCATGTGGAGGCATGAGCATATATGCTGTGTATGCCTGCCATATCCAAACACCGCCACGCGGTGACAAATTCCTGCCCGCTTGCACACCCGTCCTATCCTGGAGGTGACGTGTGGTGCTGTGGGTACTCCTGTTTGCACACCAGCACTGTCATGTCACCACCAAATGCAGAATACCTATTTGCTCACTTGCCCTGTCCTAACCGTGTCCAGCGCTGCCATAAGGTGGTGCAGGCGCAGCTGCTGAGGTACTCGATGGGTCCCAGAGCCATCACCTGACAGTGCAGACAACCCTGTCTGCTGTGTCCCGTCACCACCAAGTGCCTGCATGGATATAGCTGTTCACATGACTGCCATGTCCTCGCCACCACACCACATCACCTCTTTGGGCATCTGTCATGTCCCAGTGCCACCACATGGTGGCACCAGCATACCTGCTCATGCCTACCTTGGGTGAGCACTGCCACTTTTCTGTTTACACATCTGATGTGGCCAGCTGCCACCACCTTAGATAGCATGGCATCCCTGCTCATGTACTTCCTGTGTCCCGATGCCAACACATAGTGGCGTGGGAGGCCTGTTTCCAGGTCTACCAAGGTCCAGCAGTGCCACACGCCTGCACAGGTATTCCTGTTTGCATAGCAGCCATGTCCGAGTAACAAGCATCCGCGTGGGCACGCACACCTCTTTTCTCACCCGCCACGTCCCAATGGTGACAAGTGGTGGTACAGGGATTCTTGTTTGCATGCTTGCCATGTCCCAGTGATAAAATATGGTGGCACAGGCACGCCTATGTGCACATCTTTCATGTTCAGCCCTGCCACATGGTAACACAGACAACCTTATTGGCATGACTGCATGTCCCATCAGTGTCACCTGCAGTGTTCACACCACTCACTGTTCAAACCTTCCATGTCCCAGTGTCATCACTTGGCATCATGGGAGTAACTGTTTGTACCCCTGCCTCCTCCCAGCAGTGCCATGTGGCAGTTCAGCATCACATGGCACACTGCCTGTGTCCCAGCACTGCTATGTAGGGCTGCAGACAGACCTATTCAAGCTTCTCCTGAGCTCTAGGGCCACACCTCTCTACATCTGTGGAATCCCCCCAGCACCACCAGGTAGCAGACCTGGCACACCTGTTTGCACACGTCCTACCTCTGGCACCTGCTACAGTAGGCATGTCTGTTCACATCCATGTCCCGCCCCTCCACCCCAGTGTGGAAGTGTGGGCGCAGCTGTCTGCATCCCTGCTGTAGCTCAGGAATACAATATGTGACCTAGGTAGAGCTGTTTGCACTCCTGTTACGTTCCAGCACTGCCACCTGGTATCCTTGGCGTGCCTGTTCGCACACCTATCATGTCCCAGGACCACGACATGGCAGCCTGAGCTCATCTGCGTGCTGTGTCCCAGTATTGCCATGTGGTGGCTTCCACGACCCCGTGTGCATGCCAGCCCTATCACATCACTGCCGTGTGACAATGTGGGCCTGCTTTGTTCACATGTCTGCTTTGTCCCATCACATGAAACCCACCTGTTCAGAGGCCTACAATAATCCCATGCTGCAACACGTCAACCTGGCCTCACGTGCTCGTGCACAGGCCACTTCTCAGAGCCACCGCATGGCAGCACAGGCACTTCTGTTTGTGCACCTACTGAGTCCTAGGACAGCCAGGTGCAGGGTGGGAATGCCTGTTTGCTTGCCTGACACCTGCGGAGCTGCAGTACATCAGTGCAACGTGGCTGTTCACACACCTGTCAGGTGCCAGACTACCATATGTCAGCTCAGACATACCTCTTGTGCCTTCTGTGTCCCAGCACCACCACCAGGTGGCATGGAGATACCTGTTGGCATATCTGCCATTTTCCATCACCTACATGTTGCAGCATGGGCAGGGTTGGCCGTACATATATGAAATTCCAGCATCGTAACACAGCAGCATGGCCACACCTGTTTGCACCTGTGCCACCTCCCAGTGAAACCACATGGTAGTGATGGCTCACATTTTGCACACCTTCTGTATCCCAGCACTGACACTTGGTAACGTGGGCATGCCTGTTCACACCCATACCATGGCCCAGCCTGACAATGTGGAATCATGGGCATGTCTGTTTGCATCCTTGCTGTATCCCAGAAGAACTATTATGGCCTAGATATGCCAGTAGACTCACCTGCCATGTCCTAGCATGGGCTCACCTGTTCATATGTGTGCTATGTCCCAGCACCATTCTGTAGCAGTGTGGGCACATGTGAACACTGTAGTGAGAATTTTGGTTTCTTTTAAAACCCCAGTTATGTTATGTAAATATATTTTCATTTAAAGCCCAGGTGTGGATTATGGGGCTGCTTCAGATTGTCCCCAGCAGCTGACGATGGTTTGTCTCATGCTCTAGGAGGGGTGTGATTTTTGCCAGATGTGGGTAGTTTACACTTAGAATTCTGGGGACTTTCATAAATGCCGGGGCCCTGAGTGGGGCTGGAGGCAAACTGATGAGTCAGCAGCAGCTACAATCCGCTGCAGTTTGTCACATAGTCATACAGGGGCGGGGGAAGAGTAGAAATGTCCTGTCAGCCAAGATCAAATTTGCCCCGAGGAAGCCGATGCCCCTGAGCAGCAGGATTTATCTAACAAGACCTGCGCCTCCTTCTCCTCCGTCCTTCTTTCTCTCCTACCTAGTGTTAGGGGGCTGGGGATTGAGGTGAGGGTGGTTGGTAGAAGAACCCAATAAAGTAGCCAAAAAAAAAAAAAAAATCCCAGCTACAGAACACACGTGCCATTTCCCAGGAGTGTCCCAAGGTGACAGGTATGAGCATGCATGATCACATGCAAGCCACATCCCAGTGATGTCCCCTGTTGGTGGTATTGGCATGCATTTCTATGCATAAGCAGTAATCCCTACACCAACATGTGGCATCATGGGCATGTGTGTTCACACCCGTGACATGTTCAAGCACCAACATTTGGCAGCACGGGTGCACCTGTCCAGATGTGTGCCATGTCACAGTGGCATGCTGTAGTGGCACAGGCAGCTTTGTTCACACGTGGGCTGTGTCCTCGAGCCATTACATTGTACTGTGGGCATCACTGTTGACACACACACACATGCTTGTTGTAGCTCCCTCATATGGCAGCTCGGATATGTCTATTCATACACGTCATGCCCCAACTCCACCACCACATGGTGGTGTGGGCACACCTATTTACACACATGCTGTGGCCCAGTGCCATCATATGTGGCATGGCTACACCTGTTCCCATCCATGCTGTATTCCAACACTATCACTTAGTGGCATGCATATAGCTGTCCTCGAATGTTCCATGTCCCAGTCTCCACACTGTGGCATAAGCAAGGGTCCTATGTGGTACTATGTTTATGCCCACTCCCACACACATCCCGTCCAAGCAAGCACCACAGTGTGGTAGCATGGGGACATCTGTTTCACATGTGCCACATGTGGCATGGGCATTCCTCGTTCACATACACACTCTGTTCCACACCCTCGTGTGGTAGTGTGGGCGTGCTTGTTCACACTTATGCCCTGTCCCAGTGCTGTCATGTGGTGGTGTGGACACATCTGTTCACACACATACCCTGACTACGTGCTGTCCCATGCTGGCCTGGGTGCACCTGTTCACACACTGTGCCATGTCCCAGGACCATCTCATAGCAGCAAGGATAAGCCTGCCCGAACATGTGCCATGTTTCAGTACCATCATATCTGGTAGCATGGACACACCTGTTCCCATACATACATGACTTGTCACTTAATGCCCGTTTCCCAGAGCCACAGAGTAGCACTATGGGCAGACCTGCTTCTACATGTGCTGTGTGCCAGCACCGCCAGGTGGGCACACATGTGTTTCTACACAAGCCAAGTTCCAGCACCATCGCATTGAGCCATGGGCTCACATGTTCTCATGTCCCTGCATGTGGAGGAATGCTGAGTGGATGTATCAACCATCAATAAAGCGCTGTTTAGCCAATCTGCTGGGCAGAAGGACAGGAAGTAGAAGGCGGGGCTTGCTGGGGGAGGAAGAGCAAGTTTGGCAGTTGGGTTAGATAGAGACTGGGGAGGAAGACAAAGGGAAGGATGGCCGGTGGAGCATCATAGTAGCAAATGCTTGGGGTGTATGTATTATATATCAGTTTAGAGTAGTTTGTTTACCATAGTTCAGGAATAAATTTGTATTAGTATAGTTTCTGCCCAGCTTAGAGTTAGCAGCTTTAAGGTACGCTTCAGACTCTGTGTCTTTATTTAGCATCTTAGGCTGAACTGATACACTTTTACTGTAACACCTGCACCATCCTATAATGTCATAGAATGCCTGTTCACACATATTTTATGCCCCTATGCCACTCCATGTGCATGAGCACGCCTATTAATATGAGGGTCGTGCCCTAGAGCTGTCATATGTAAGCCGCGACCCCATGCTTACCCATGGCAGCATGGGCATGTATGGTCACACATCAGCTAAGTCCCAGCACCATCCCATAGTGGCGTGGATATGTATATTCACACATCAGCCATATACTAGTACCATCACATGGCACCGCGAACATGTGTGTTCACACAGGACTCATGTCACAGAATCATCACATAGCTGCACAGGCTGACATACCCACACACGCATCATGTCCCGGCACCATCACTCGGCGATATGGGCGTCATGTTCACATGAATGCCATGTCCTAGTGCATCGTGTGATGGTGCTGGCTTACCTCTTCACATACCGTGTCACAGAACCACCGTTACTTGGCGGTGAGGGCATGGCTGTTCATATGCATGCCGTGTGCCAGCACTGTCACATGGTGGTGTAGACACGCATCACACATATACTGTGCCCCATGTGTCACATGGTGGCACGGGCATTCGTGATATCACATGGTCCATGTTCCAGTGCCATCACTTGGCTATATGGGCTTGCCTGTTCCTGTGTCACAGCCCCATAATGTGGCAACATGGACACACCTGGTCCCATCTGAGCCATGTCCCAGTATCACCACCTATCAACACTGGCATGTGTTCACATGTATACTGCATTCCGGTGATACCAGTGGTGGCATGGGTGCCATGTCCATATCGTCACACATGTGCTATGTCGTGGTACCATCCCATAGTGACCATGAACAAGTATGTCATTTCCCAACACTGTCCTAAGGTGGCATGAACGTGGGTTTTTATATATGAGTCACGTCCTAGAGCCATCGCATGGCAGTTTAGGCACACGTGCTCAAATGCAAGCCATTTCCTAGTGCTATTGATTAGCAGTGTCCCAACACTATCCTGATGCAGCATTGGCACACATATGCACACATGTGTCATGTTCCAGTGCCAGCACATGATGGTGTGGGCATGAGTGCTCACATATGTGCTGCATCCCGGTATCTTCCTTTGGTGGCACAGGCCTGCATGCTTGCCTGCTGTGTCTCCAGACAGTCCCGTGGCAGCAAGGCTATGCAAGTTCACATCCAAGCCAGGTCCCAGCACCATCATATGGTGGTATGGTCATGAGTGTTCACCCATGAACTGTGTCCCACAGCAGCAACGTTGCCATGTGGGCACTCGTGTTCATATACTAGCCGTGTCCCAGCATTGCTGGGTAATGGTATAAGCACACAAGTTCACACATAAACCATGCTCAAACACTCTCTTGTGGTGATATAGGCACACACACTTACGTGTGTGCATGGTTACATGCATGCCATATCCCCGTGCCATCCTGTGGGGTTGAGGCCACACCTGTTCACACACATGCCACACCACAGCACCATTCCATAGTGGCACGGGCACCATGTTGACAGGCAAGCTATTTCCCAGGGCTATCAACTGGGACAGAGGTGTTCACATGTGTAGTGTCTCAGTCCCACCCACAGTAGCCTAGCTACACAAATTCACACAGCTGTGTCCCAATGCCAAACCATAGAGGCATGCCTGTTCACATGCATGCCATGGTCCTTCTCCATCATGTGGTGATAAGAACATGCCTGTTTGCATGCCTGCTGCATCCCAGCACTGTCCTGTGGCGGGATGGGCATGAGTGTTCACACGTGTACCCTATTTCAATGTTGTGCCATGGCAACAGGTAGACATGTGTTCCTATGCAATGTTCCAACACCAACATGTGGTTACATGTACATGCATGTTCATACTAAATCCCTGCCCCAGCCCCATAATAGACAGCATGGACATGTGTCTACATGTGAGCTGTATCCCTGGAGTGTCATGTGGCAGCATGGGCATACCTGTTGGCATACATGTCATATCTCAGTGCTGTCCCGTATTGGCATGTGCACACCCATTCACACGTCAGCAATAAGTATTAACACATGGACTAAGGATGAATCCCTTGTGTGTTTGTCTTGCCTCTGTAGATAAATCACTTGTCACACAATCATAAGGACCAGGGTTTGCATCCCCAGAGCCTACACAAATTTAGGTGAGGTGACACACATACGTAAGCCCAGCACATTTACAGAAAATGCTCCAGAATCTTGGAGGCCGGGAAGCTTGGCCTAGGCAGCAATAACAGAAACCTTGCCTCAAACAGGGAAGAAGATGAAGGCTGATGCCCAACTTGGTCCTCTGACCTCCACAAGTATGCCATAGCACATGTGCACCCACATTTATACACACACACACACACACACACACACACACACACACACACACACACACTACAGAGCCCATTTAGTGTTGCTGTTATGTACATCTGTTTAGGGCTAACCACTTGAGATTGGAGTATCTATCAGAGGCATGGCCCTGAAGCAGACTGACTCTCCCTATCCCAGCTGCCATTGATTACCTGTAGCTCTTCCTCTAGGCATGGGCTCTTGTGAGATTTTCTCTACCCGTATTGGCAGGTCAACTGGTGTTATCACTATACGGGTCATGTCTAGGCAAGAATGTTTTTGAAATTTAATGGGTACTGCTTCTCTGTCATGCCTAAAAGTCACTAACTCATAGCAGGTGTCCTGTTCCTCTGGCTCTTACAGTTTTTTTGTCCCCTCTTGTGATGTTCCATGAGTCTTGGACCAATCGGGGCTGTGCACTCCGTAGTCACCTTTTTCTGCATTCTGACCAGTTGTGGATTTCTGTAGTAGCGTCCATCAGTTGCAAAAAAGAAGAAGCTTGAGGTGGTTGGGGGTGGGGGGGTGGAGAACTAGCTGTATCTGGGTGTGAGGCTAAGTATTTAGAATATGGTTATGGATTGTGGCTGTTTAGAAGATGTCAGTAGTACATTCTTCTCTACGGTCTATGACCTCACCGGCTGTGGGTACTTGGCTAGAATTCCAGCACCAGGCTTGAATTTCCTGCTATTGAGCAGGACTTACATCTGCCTAGGCAGCTGCTGGTTACCTCCAAGATAATAGCAGGACTATTGAACTGTTTGGGGGCGTACCACCCAGCCCATCGTTGCTGTGGTTCCAAGGCTTTGTACTGAGATGGGATACTGATTGCTTTTCTCCCTTGGCAGGTTGCATAGCAACTATGGATCCAGCGAGAGCTAGTCCGCATAGAGGAGGCTCCCATGTCAGGTCTAAGCCCTGAGTCTTAAGTATGTGGTGTCTTCAGCAATAGGGTTTTACATTATGGTTCTGGGAGGCGATCAAGGACAATGTTGATAGCCTATATTATCTGGGCGGGGCAGGGCGGGGTCTCTTGGAACTCCCTGGCCAACAACCCAAAGGGAAGTTTCCCGTACCTGCCACTTGGATTTCTGTCAGTCTATGGTTCTTTTTTTTTGGTTTTGGTTTTTTTTTGTTTTTTGTTTTTTGTTTTTTGTTTTTTTAGACAAGCTTTCTCTGTAGCCCTGGCTGTCCTGGACTCACTTTGTAGACCAGGCTGGCCTCAAACTCACAGCGATCCACCTGCCTCTGCCTCCTGAGTGCTGGGATTAAAGGCGTGCGCCACCACGCCCGGCTCCAGTCTATGGTTCTTGAGAGAAGCATTATCACCCTATATGGCATAACTACGTTTTAATATATATTATTTTATATATAGCATATTTTATTTTATTATTTTACCTAACATTGATACTAGTTGTGTGTATATGCGTTGCTATATATGTGTTTTTAGTACCTTCATAAAATAATGTCTTCCTATGGCTTTTCCGAGCATCTTTAGTGTTATTTATTTCTCCTTCTTCCCTCTTCCTCTGTAGTACCCCCATCCCCAGTGAGAATACCTGCCCCTAGTTTTTCCTTTTCCCCCATTACATTACCTGTCTTAGCTAAAGCAATAAGACAAGAGAATGCTATAAAAGGGACAAAAATAAGGAAAGAAAGGTCAAATTATCTCTATGTTACAGTTGATATGATTCTATAGCTAGAAGGCCTCATAGAGTCTGCGAGAAAACTCCTAGATCTAATAAGTGCTTTTTGTGAAGTTGCAGAGTGCAAAACCAGCATGCGAGAGGCAACATACCACTTTCAAATTTGCTGCCAAAAAAATCAGGAGAAAAACCACCCAATCGCAAATCTTAAACACAAAAAAAAAAATGTAAAAGGAGTTTTTAGCATGCCTAGGAATAAACTTAACTTCTTTGTTACAGTTTCGATTGACAGTAATGAAACACCGTGAACAAAACCATCTTGGGGAGGAAAGGGTGTTGTTGTTGTTGTTGTTGTTGTTGTTGTTTTTCACTTACACTTCCATACCACAGTTATCACCAAAGAAAAGAAGGGACCTAGAGGCAGGAGCTGATGCAGAGGCCATGGAGGGGTGCTGCTTACTGACTTGCTCCGCATGGCTTGCTCAGTCTGCTTTCTCATAGAACCCAGGACCACCTGCCTCGGGGTGGCACTACCAACAAAGGGCTAGACCCCCACCCCATCAATCAGTAATTAAAAAAGTGTCCTTTTCTAAAGCCAGGTTCCCTCTTCTCTGACAACACTGGCTGCATCAAGTTGCATGAAAGTGTCTCCCGTGGGCTCATAGGGGATGGCATTCTTTGCCTTTTTAGATTGGTGTGGCCTTGTTGGAAGAGGTGTGTCACTGGGGGGTGGGCTTTGGGGTTTCAGAAGCTCCAGCTTGGCCCAGTGGCTCACTCTCTCTTCCTACTGCCTGCCAATCTGGATGTAGAACTCTAAGCGCCTCTCTAGCCCCTTGTCTGCCTGCACACCGCCATGCCTCCCTCCATGAAAATAATGGACCAACCCTCTGAACTGCAAGCCATCCCCAGTTAAATGTTTTCCTTTATAAGAGTCGCCGTGATCATGGTATCTCCTCACAGGAATAGAAACGCTAAAACAGTTGACACAATAAATATTGTAAAATGGCTGTGTTACCGGAAGTGCTCTGTAGATTCAATGCAAATTCCATCAAAATTCCAAATTCATACGGGAACAACACACACACACACACACACACACACACACACACACACACACACGCACACACAGCCAAAGCAATCCTAGGCAAAAAGAACACCTCTGGTGCTATCACAGTTCCTGACCTCAAGTTATACCACAGAGCCACAGTGACAAAGACAGCTTGACGTTGGCATGGAAACAGATACATGGACCAGTCAAATAGAATGGAAAGCTCAGAAATAAAGCCACACAGCTATGGCTACCATATGTTTGACATACACTGGAGAAGAGGCTATTCAACAAATGGTGCTGGTAAAATTGTGTATCTATCTATAATCTACCTCTTTATCTTTATATAGATATATGGACCAAAGACCTTAATTTAAAAGCTGCAACACTGAAACTGCGTGAGAACATAGGAACTTTACTTCAAGATATAGGCAAGGACTATAATAATAACACAGGACATTGTACATTAACAAACGAGGCTACAGGAAATTAAAAAGAGTAATATCAGCAGGGCAATCAGCTAGCCCACAGAATGGGGAAAACATCTTTCCCAGCTAGCTATACCTAAGACAGGAGGGGCTAAGGGGAGGGCGCCATGACAGAATATATAAATCGCTGCAAAAAATCAAACACCAAAAATCCAAAGTATCAATCCATAAATAAACTAATAACATGAACAGACAGTTCTCAAAAGAAGAAACGCAGATTGCTAGTAACTTCTTTTTAATGTTCACCGTGCTTAGTCATCCAGAAAATGCGAATTTAACTATGTTGAAATTCCACCTCACCCATTCAGAACGTCGTTACGGAGCCACTAGATGACAACAAGCGCTAGCCAGGATGTGAGGAGAGAGGGGCATTCATCCCATGCCGGCCGCCGGCGTGTAAACAGCACGGCCATTGGGGAAGGTAGCATAGAAGTCTCTCCGAAAAATTAAAAACAGAGCCAGTGAGATGGCTCATCCTGCAAACACGCTTGTCACACAGGCACAGCGACCTGAGCTCAATCCCTGGTACCCACAACGAGCTGCCTATGGTGGTGTGCTTCTGTAATGCCAGCACTGCCAGAGAAAGGTGGAGGCAGAGACAAGAAGAACTGCTCAGAATCCGTCCAGCTAGCCTGGAGTATGGAGACTGGCAGAAACAACAGAAGGAGCTCTGCCTTGGCAAGGTGGAAGGCGGGGACGGAAACTCCTAAAAACTGTCCTCCGACTCCCATATGCACAGTGTTGTATAGTCTCTCTCTCTCTCTCTCTCTCTCTCTCTCTCTCTCTCTCTCTCTCTCTCTCTCTCTCTCTCTTTCTCTCTCTCCCCGCCTCCTTCCCTCCCTCCCTCCCTCTCCCTCCCTCTCTCCCCCTCCTTCTCCCTCTTCTTCTCCCTCTCCCTCCCTCCCCACCACACACACACACATGAATGAGAGCAATAATGATAGAGAAATTTTCTATATTCAAAATAAAACTACCATACAACCCAACTATACCCACTCCAGAGCATATACCCAAAGGGCTCTCTATCCTACCTAGAGACACCTGCACATTATCGCTTACTGATGCCTTATTCATAATAGCCAGGAGATGGGACTGGCCTAGATGTCCACCAACAAATAGAAATGGATAATGAAAATGCAGTGTATATGCACAATGGGATTCATTCAATGCTAAATAAAAATGAAATTTGGAAGAAACCAGATGACTCTGAAAAGTATTATAATAAGCTAGGTAACCCAGGCTCAGACAAGGAGTGTGTGTTCCTCCCAGGTGCAAAGCTTAGCTGTGTGTGTGTGTGTGTGTGTGTGTGTGTGTGTGTGTGTGTGTGTGTGTTGAGGAAGGATGGGGAGCAATAGTGCTCTTGTGATATGAAAGGCAAAGGGAAGATCGTGAAGATGAAAGGGCACAAGGGGGTAAGGAAATGGTGGCAAAGACGGGGAAAGAAAACCCAACAAAAATAAACATTCATGTTAAAATGTCATACAGCAAGTATGGTCCCATCGAGAACCATCATGCTAGGTGGACTGTGACAGGGTCCCTTAGTGATGATGTGCCCCGTTCTCTCCATACCCCAGCTCCTGGCCGCCTTCTGGGGTTTACATAGCAACAGGGAGAAGATGGTAGCTGTGAGCCCAGAAATTAAGTGGAAGAGATGCCTGCCCTCCAAGCACAGTCAGGTGAGACGGAATATTCACAACCCCCTGGAAAGCAGCCCTGTGTAGAATTCTCTGAGGTGACATATGGCCTGGGCACCCCAGTTTCCCTACCACCCTCACCCTCAGAAACCTTCCAGAGAGCAGGCCTGGTTCTCGTTCCTCCATGATGTCTCCTGGCGCGGGTAGAGCATACAGGAAGCTATACACATCCTAGGCGAACAGGTGGGGCTGTAGGCGGGGTGTGGAAGAGGGTAGCCTGTACACTGGGAGGACTCTGAAGCAAGTGGCGGGGGGGGGGGGGGGGGGGTTGGGCCAAAGCATGGAAGAACCAAATGGTGAGGAGGCACCCACAACAGGGCACGAAAGGGACAAATGTGTGGCGTTTCAGAGGGTCAGGGGATTCGTGCAGACAAGCACTGCTAGGGGAAGAAAGATGAGACCCTAGATTCAGCTATCAGGTTTATTAACCTTGTGGAAACATACTGTGGCCCCAACAAAGCAGACTGGTAATGTGTGCTCAGAGCTGAGGACGGGGGTAGGGGTAATGTGGGAGTCCAAAACAGACTATCTACAGAAGGAGGTGAAAGATAGCCCTCTGCAACAGAGAACAGAGACAGGCTGGCAGAGAGAGGAGAGGGAGCAATCCCACCTAAGAGGACACCATCAAAGCAGGTCTCAAGAACCAATTTTCAATCCAAACAAAAAAGCAACAGTGTGTCCCTGAGAGAAGTTGAGGTCTGGGGCAACCAGAGGGCTAGAGAGTCTGTCTCAGCAGTCGGGGTCAGAAAAGGAGCATCTAAGGTCACAGGGGCCAGAGGATAGTGACCTGAGCCTCTCACCAGCCCTGACGCAAACACTGGATAAAGGCTCTAATGAGATTACACTTGAGCCTGGGGCGTAGTTGGGGAGAGGCTGCAAATGTGAAGGAGAGACGGAAGGAGAGTCATTGGAGAGGAAGGGGACAAGCCTGAGAAAATACCTCTGTAAGGACATTCTCCACCGTTGAGTGGAGAGTGGGGACTGACTTTCACACGAACTCTGGTGCCCCGTTTTTTTTCCACATCCCCTGGATGGGGAGGCCTGGTGGCATTCAGAGGAAGGATAGCAGGCTACCAAGAAGAGACTTGATACCCTATGAGCATATACAGGGGGAGGAAGTCCCCCTCAGTCACAGACATAGGGGAGGGGAGTAGGGGAAAAGCAGGAGGGAGGGAGGAATGGGAGGATACAGAGGATGGGATAACAGTTTAGATGTAATGTGAATAAATTAATAAAATATTTTTTAAAAAAGAATGGCTTGTAACCAAGTCTGTATAAGGCGTTATTAGTAATTGATGTGGGAGGGCCCAGCCCATTGTGGGTGGGGCCATCTCTGGGGGGGTGGGTCTGGGTCCTTTAAGAAAGCAGGATTAGCAAGCCATGGGGAGCAAGGCAGTAAGCAGCACCCCTCCATGGCCTCTGCATCAGCTCCTGCCTCCAGGTTCCTGCCCTGTGTGAGTTCCTGTCCTGACTTCCTTCAGCGATGGACTATGATGTGGAAGCATAAGGCAAATAAACCCTTTCCTCCCCAACTTGCTCTGGGCCATGGTGTTCCATCACAGCAACAGTAACCCTAACTAAGACAGATCCTTTCCACTATAAATTCTAAGCCTACAGAGGCCTGGGGCACCTTTCCAAGAGCTATCCCAAGATTTGCCCTGGTAGGACTGTCCTGGTGGATGTCTGTGGAGTTAGAGTCACCTGTCCTGGGGACAAGTGACCCAACATCCTCCACTGTCAGCTCTTCTCTAAGTGGACAAAACTGGACCTCTTCGTGCCCACACCACGTATTAATATAGACTAGGTGTATAATCACTGAGTTTTAGAGCTGGGAACTCTGAACCACTTAGCACTCAGGCAGCCAATGAGAGATCTGTAATGAACGCTGCCCCTAAAATGTGCCCTCTCAGCCCCCGAGGCAGCCAGATCACACAGCATTAACTTCTAGGTGTAATAGCTGTGCCTTTGGGCTGTGGTTGAATCACTAGATGGCTTTTCTGTACTAGCTCTAGTGCCACTTCCTGAAGCCTGTGTGCTTCTGGACTCTGAGCCATAGGCTAATACCATGTGTGTTTAAGAGCAGAAGCCACAGCGTGGCTAGGGAACAGGACTCTCAGCCACAGTATGAGACTATGCCACTGACTTCGGTGCTTCCTGGTTATGGGTGCCCTCCACCTTGTAGTGGAGGCCACTCTATCTCTGGCGGATAGTTCCACTGTCCCCAAGGCCTCTCCATCCTGAGAGGCAGGGACAGGAGGCAGGAGACGTGGGCTCAGAGGCTGTTCAGTGGGTGAGACATCGGATGTCATGGCACAATGGCTGGGATCCGGCTCTGACTGAAATGGAGTTGTCTTGTCACCCAGCAGGGCCCTAGTCCCAGGAGTGGCTGCGAGGACACATTCTAGGTAGTGGTTGGGCCCGGCGTAAGTGGGATAGAGCTCAACATGGTGCCGATCGGGGCCATCACAGGCTCTGAGGGGCCGGCCAGCGCCATCAGTACAGACAGACACTGGGGTGATGTGCAGATCCAGTTAGGAGTCCTGGGGAAAGGAATGGCAGCCTTGTGAAGTTACTAAGCTCCCATTGGACGGCCATAGGGTGTTCCTCCAGGGCCCAGGTCTCTGCAGCTGTCCCTGCTGGCCAAGCAGAGGACTAGAGCTTCCTGGAAAAGACAGGAAGTTACTGAAGAGAACAACACCTGTTACCAGGACTCCCGGGGTTTCTTTGGTCCTTGGAAGCGGGTGCACCCTGAGGAGCAGCCACACATGGCCAAGTACTATAAGGATAGGCCCAGGACATTGCAGCAGCATGGCAGGGACACGTGGGCTATATCTCATCATAGCTAGGAGGCCCAGTGAAGCCCACCTGAAACATCTGTGAAAAGGAGAAAGCCAGAGTCATGACAAAGGAAAAGAAGTATGCAGACTCTTGTCAGTTACATGGCAACACCCAGTGTGCTTCAGTACCCAAGCAGAGAGGACCAGGGAAGCTGCAGAGCGAGTTGTTGAAAAGAAAAGGTAATTCTAGGTTGAGATAATGTAATACATTTTACTAAAGTAACAAACAAACAACAGCAGCAAAACAGGAGTATGGGCAAGCCATGCCCCCATCCTGTGTCCAGTTGGAGGGATGTGAGCACAGCTGGCAGCTTTGCCTCTCCTCCAACCGCCAAACTGCCAAGTCCTTTGTCCCACACGTGGCCTCAGCCGTGCACTGTTTCACATTGCGGGTGAGTGTGTGGGACTTCGTGACTCACTGTGGAGATGGGCTTCTCTCTCAGTCCCTCCCTTCTTCTGTGTCAAGACCTTGTGTGTCCCCTGACCTTCACTGTTCCCTCCCTTTCAGGTATGCTTAGAGAGAGCTAGACTTCCTCTAAATGTCCTCGGTCCTGTTCTGTGGCCTGGACTCATAATGACCGCCCCTCAAGCTATTGTGAGAGACAATCCTCCTAGCTAAACAATCACCATTTTAAGGAGTTCATCTGTGTGCCCCTTGCAGAGGAGTTATCCCAGTTGGCCACTCTGTTTCCATCGAGTCCCTAACTGTCCCCTACCACCTATTGTATACAGCTCTGCCTTAACTGCCTGTGGTCCTTGGAGTGTATAAGCCACAAGAGGATACAGGATGCCCCAGCTATTCAACTCTGGAGAAGCCCTCTTTACAGGTACAGCCAGTTAGAGGGAAAAACATTATGCTGAACAGTGTTTTGTCAACAACAAGAACTTGAGTCACTTGGGCAGAGGGAACCTCAATTGAGAAAAATGTCCCCAGTGAGAGAGGCCTGTGGGCAAACCTGTGGAGCATTTCCTCGGTTAACGATTGACATGGTGGTCCCAGATCACTAGGGACAGGTGGTCCCAGCTCACTGGGGGCAGGTGGTCCCAGCTCACTAGGGGCAGGTATCCCAGTTCACTGGGGGAAGGTGGTCCTAGCTCACTCACTAGGGGCAGGTGATCCCAGCTCACTAACTAGGGGCAGGTGGTCCCAGCTTACTAGGGGTAGGTGGACCCAGCTCACTGGGGGCAGGTGGTCCCAGCTCACTAAGGGCAGGTGGTCCCAGCTCACTCACTAGGGGCAGGTGGTCCCAGCTCACTCACTAGGGGCAGGTGGTCCCAGCTCACTCACTAGGGGCAGGTGGTCCCAGCTCACTCACTAGGGGCAGGTGGTCCCAGCTCACTCACTAGGGGCAAGTGGTCCCAGCTCACTGGGGGCAAGTGGTCCTGGGTGAAGGAAGAAGGCAGACTGAGCAAGCTAGGAGAAGCCAGGAAGCAGTACTCCTCAATGGCCTCTGCTTCATTTCCTACCTCCGGGAACCTGCGTCAGGTCCCTGCCATAACTTTCTGGACCACACTCTGTAAATCAAGATTAAACCCTTTCCTCTCCGAGTTGCATTTGGTTGCCATGTTTTATCATCGCAATGGGAACCCTGAGACAAATATCCATATCCCTGAAAGGAACCCCTCAGCTGCTCTCTGTAATGAAGCCGAATAAACTCGTTGGCTCTCCAGAGGGAGCTTTGGCGTATCTGTGCCTGGACTTGTCACCGGAACCTTAGGAGGAAAGAGAGGTGTTTCTCATGTCACCCCCTAGGAAGGGGTTTTGGCAACAGGAGACTAAAGAGAACACAGAGAAAGCACTGTGGCATGTTGAGGTACAGAGGTTCTAGGCCCTGGAGAGGTAGTCAGAAAGGTGGAGGTGAGTGAGGACATAAAAGAGATAGAAAGAGTGACACACTGGAGAGTGGCTATTGCCTGTTTGTGTCCGCGGTTGTTGGCCGAGTCTGCTATGCATGACCCAGCCTAGGTGGGGTAAGGAGCTGGGGACAGGAAAGACTGCTGCCTTACCCAGATTCCTTCATTGTGATGAGAATGAAGTGATTTATTTCCCAAGGGCACCCAACAATACAGGGCCAAGGACCACGCTAAATGAAAACACTGCCTTGGCGTGCGCAAGTGCCACCAACTGTGGACTATGCGTGCACCGGGGACAGAGCAAAGTCCATTCACGCTTAAGGAGACTATGCAAATGAGAACATCTGTTCCTCTCGGAGATGAGTCATTTTCTCCAAATGGCTCCACTTCATAAGCAACAACTTTCACTTTAAATTTAATTTTGGCTTTTTAGCTCTGATATGTTTGGCATTTTCTATTTATTTATCTATTTATTTATTTATTTTTGCTTGTGTTTACCAGGCTGTCAGGATTTTTCCCCCTGTACCCACCCTCTGCGGCATTGTCGTCTCACTCTCTAAGGTTGTCCTGCTGTCAAAGATGTCTGCTGTAAACCCAGCTCCACCCCTGCCACGGGCCCTAGCCCACAGGTGCTGGGCCCAGTGCTGATTGACGGCCATCAGGCCAGGGGCAACAGCTGCCACCTGGGTGGACATTTCAGCTCCTCCCTGGCCCAGACAGACAGTTAACTCGCTCTTCTCCACAGATTGGTCTTCTCCACTATTTTACAACTGACACGTGCATCTCCTGCGCCAATTTCTGGACGGGCAGATAAGAGAGGGATCTCTCTCCCTGTGAGCTCTCCCGGTCTGGTATTAAGCCAGCCATCTGTTATAGGCTGGCTGTCTCTACGGGGATGACCTAACCATGCCTTCTTCCTTCTTAGACCAAAATAGATGACAGAATCCTTAAGAAAAGTTCCAAGTACCTACACGTGTACTTGGGGGAAGCCCATCCAGTGTCATGAAACATCACACTCCCAAACCATACTCCAAGTGCCAGTTGCTCATCCTTTCCTTGGTTTTTCTCGTGTATTTACTGTGTAACCGCCGCTGTGCGGTGCCCTCAGAGGAACGGCTATGAACAGAGCTTATAAGGATTTCTCTGAGCCCTTCTAGCCTATGGAGAGAGAAGACAACAGTGGCTATAGCTTTTGTTTCATATGCTGTTTTCATGCCCACCGGAAGTGCCTTTTCACTTTCAAGACGTAGAACCTCTTGGCAGAGGGTCTGCTTAACCATCACAGGAGCAAACAGTGAGGCTCTCCAGCAAAGGAACCTGGTCGCTGCTAGGAGGTAGGCAGGAGTCCACAGGGTTACACACTAGGAAGCCTGCACACCAGAGGAAGGCACAGTGGGGTGTCCCATCTGGACCCAGAGTCCTGGAAGGAGGAGTCAATTTGCTGAGAAGAGAAGGGACGAAGCAAGGCTTGACCGGAAGGAAAGGCATGACCGAGGATGTCCAAACGAGGACAATGGGTGGCAGAGATTTTTGAAACTCAACCAGAAGCCCAGGATGTATGCTTTGGCATCCCGAGTCCTCTGGAGCAAGAGCGGAGAAGTGATAAGAGGCTGCTAGGAAAAGGAAAGTGAAGCAGCATCGCCCTGTTGGAGGCTGGTACCAAAGGCAAAGAGAAGAGCTTTGGGGGGGGGGGGTGTTTTAGTCACCTTCCATGTTGCTGGGATAAAACATCTACTAATAAAAGCCACTTCCGGGGGGGGGGTGGAGTTTATGTTGGCTTGAAAATCAAGGGTACAGTCCCTCATAGCCTGGGAGTCATGTTGAGAGTAGCTTGTGGCAGCTGGTCACACGGCATCCACAATCAAGAAGAGTGATGGATGTCCGCTAGGTAAATGTCCACTGTGAATCTAGACAAAAGTAGATTCCTAGGTTTTATTTGGCCTGGAGGCCCAAGCTCAGGGACTAGTATAGAAACACACTTCTAAGGTGGATGCACCCAACTCAATTAACAATCAAGATAATCCCTCCCAGGTGTGCCCGAAGGCTAGCCCGACCTGGCTGGTCCTTCAAAGGTGTGCTTAGAGGATTCTTCCTAGGTGGTTCTAGACTTTGTGACAATCAGGTTCAAAAATCGCAGGGGGGTCCAGGGTGACTGCCTAGCATGAGAATATGGGTGAAAACTACATCCATTCTAGAATAAGCTCCAGTGGAGGAAGAACGGACTTGGAGAACACAAGATCTTTGTTTCCAAGGTGTACCCTGAGCTACATGAGTGTGTGACTGCCAGACAGCACCAAGTCTCCCATCTACACACATGGGCTGTCTCCCCATTGGTTTAGGTGTTTAAGGCCTCTTAACTACACTTACTTTTCAATGCATAGGTCTTGCATTTCTTTTGTTAGGTTTTGTCTGTGGCAAAAACTCCATGACCAAATCAACTTGGGGAGATAAGGGTTTATTTCTGCTTATGGCTTATAGTCCCTATTCAGGGAAAGAAATGACAGGAACTCAGAGCAGGAATCTGTGGGCAGGAACTAACTCAGGGGTCATAGAAGGGTGTTGCTTACTTACTTAGCTGTCTTATGTCATCCAGGACCACCAGCGCCAAGGTGGAATTGTTCTCAGTAAGCTGAATCCTCCCTGACCAATCAACTTAAAAAAAAAAAAAAGCCTTTACAAGCCTTCCCATGGGTCAGTCTGGTGAGGGCATTTTCTTAATTGAGGTTCTTTCTTCCCAAATGGCTCTAGCTTGTTAAAAAAAAAAAAAAAAAAAAAAGAAAAAGGAAGAAAGAAAGCTAGCCTGCACATATTTTATTCTTTTATGCTACCATAAGTAAAATTTCTTTGTTTCGTTTTTTTAAGGTTCACTGCCAGTTCACAGAAATATAATTAATTGTATATTGGTGCCACCACAGTGATGGACTTGTTAGTTCTAATAGTTTTACAGTGCTTTTCTTATACTGATGGTATAATTGACGAATCGAAATCGTTTGTTCATTTAAAAAAAAAATCTAGATGTTACCAGGAGTGGTGGCAGACACCTTTAGTCCCAGCACTCGGGAGGCAGAGGCAGGTGGATCACTGTGAGTTCAAGGACAGCCTGGTCTACAAAGCAAGTCCGCAATAGCCAAGGCTACACAGAGAAACCTTGTCTCAAAAACCAAACCAAAACAAAAGAAAACAAAACAAAAATCCTAGATGCCTCTTATATTTTTTTCTTGCCCACATGCCCTGGCTAGAACCCCTAGGACAAGACTAAACCAAATGCCAAAAACAGAGGTCCCAGTCTTGTTCTGTATCTCAAGGAATAAGTCATTAGTTATTTGATGCCAGGTGTTGAGTTTTTTTTAAGACAGGGTCTCTCTCTGTGTAGCTTTGGCTGTCCTGGACTTGCTTTGTAGACTAGGCTGGCCTCGAACTCACAGAGATCCACCTGCCTCTGCCTCCCGAGTGCTGGGATTACAAGCGCGAGCTACCACACCTGGCAGGTGTTACATTTTCCCAGGTGCTCTCTACTGTATAGAGGAAGCTTTCCTCTGTTTTTAGATTGCTCACAGTGTGTTGTTGTTTGTTTGTTTGTTTGTTTGTTTTTAACTCTGAATGGGTATTGGATTTTGTGAAATGATCTTCTGAATTTTGTACATTGGCTGTTTCTTCCCCTGATATTTAAACCCCAGTTGGTCCGGACATTGTAATGTTTCCTATGTTGCCACATTTGTTTCACTAATCGTTTGCTACAGTTTCATGTCTCTGTACAGGAGACATGGTAGTCTATAATTTTCTTGGGGTTTCCTTGTGGAGCATGGACAAGGGTTGCAAGTATTGTTACTGGGCGAGCTGAATTCTTCCTCTATATTTTTTGAAGCATTTTCTGAAGGACTGGTATTCATCGTTGCCTAGACACATCAAAGGTAAATTTTTCTGTTGGACATAAGGGACCAGCACTTAAAACAGACTGGAATTAGAGGCACTGTTTTGGGCAGAGGAAACAGAAATCATACTCAGCTGGAAAGGGAGGGAGAGGGGGGCCCACAGCCACACAGATTGGACTATGGTGGGGGGAAAGGCCAGCCTCTAAACCAGCAGTACGTGGAATCATGTCACAAAAGGGGGTCCTGGTGACAGGGTGTTGCTGAACTTGGCTGAGCCCCATGGCAGGAGCCTGCAGTCCACAGAGGTGGGACCAGAACACGAGACAACTGGGGGTACTGGAATCCTGAAAGAGAATAGTGTTGTTCTTGTTGCTTTTATGCAACCTGTTTTTCTGTCTTTCTTTTCTTTTCTTTCTTTCTTTATTTTTTTTTTCCAGTCTGTTTTTCAAAATGGGATAGCACCTGAAATGCCGCTTGGGGCCAGCAGTCTGTCCCCTTTGGTACAAGAGGGCCAGCTTGAGCTGATCATCTCATTCCAGGACACGCACTTCTCTGCGTTTCTCCTGACAACCATGAGGCTCCTTGAAAGGACAATGAGGAGAGGCTTACTTGGGTTCTTGGGGGTTCCAGTTTTGATAATATTTACTCTAAGCCGTCCTCTCAAAATTAACTCCCACTTGGAGCTTTAACCAGCTCTTGGGGAAAAGACAAGGGTCTTTCTCAATCCCAGACCTGAGGCTCTGCCTTGACGTCCCAGTCTACTCCTTTGCTTCCTCCAACAGAGGCTGGACACACTAGTTCTCTTGTGAATGGGGCATCCATAACCTACCCGTTCAGGCAGAATTAGATGAGCATAAATTAACACGGTCATCCCCGACCATGTCCCCAGCTAATCTCTGCATATCCGTCTCCCTTACAGGGAAAAGCATAGGTGGAAGTGCCCAGCAAAGCTGTGCTCAGCGGTACCCCAGGGTCCTGAGCATTCAAATGTACAAAGTCTGGCCGGTGCCTGGTCCAGCTGTGTAGCTTCCAAGCCCCCAATCTAACCCTATGCCTCGCACCCCTGTCCCTGGAGGGTTCAGTCCTGCTCTCTGCCTTCTACTCCACTCCACAGTCTGGGATGGACCTGTGTGAACCAGAACCATGCCCTTCTGGGTCTGGTGTTTCTTCTTTGGCAGGAGAGAGCTATGACACTGCTCCGGGGACATGAAAGTGGCACTGGGATTCCAGCGTAAGAAGATTCAACTCATTTATTAAGGCATAGAGGTAGCCTATGAGGGCTGGTCCAAAAGGAAAGTCATGGCCTCCACTCAATCACTTTGATGGCTACTTGGGCTGCTCGCTGTATGGCCTCATTTTTATTCATCTGGAATAAACGGAAGGTGGACACATGGTTGTGCAGTAACTTTCGGCCCTCGGGGGCTTCGGCCAGCATGGTGAGGGCTTTGATGGCATTCAGACACACCTTGACCGTGGATGAGGAACAGAGCAACTCCAGGAGTGGGGTGATGGCATCTGCGTCCAGGGCTGCATATTTCCCTGTGGGCCACAGACACTGGGTTTCCCACTGATCTTCACTAAAGGGGCTGTCTCCCCCATGGTCCTGCTGCCCGGGGTGACTTAGGAGCAATGCCACCTAGACCCATCTTCTTCTTCCCACCCACACCCATTTTTGTTGCAGGCTTCCACTGAGTCTACTCTGGACCATTTCTCCATTTTTTTCTGCCTGTTTGGTCCCTAACCAGCCTAGCTACATCACCCTACTCCTATCCTGAAATCAGCCCTCATATGACAACATACAAATTTTTAAAATGAAAAAAAAAATCAGTCATATGTTTATGTGGCAGGTATTTCTTGAGCAACTGCTTTGCACCTGGCACAAGGCATACATGGTAGGCACAAAAGGACAGCTGAATGGTAGATCCCAGAAGCCACTCTCAGAAGAGGCTGAGCACCTGCCCTGTGCCCCAACAGCCCCCTCCCTGCCCCAGATGCTAACTTCTCCTCTATATCCATCTTTGTTGTGCCTCTCTTGACAACTGTAGACACCCAAAGCCAAGGCCTCTATGTGTCATCGTCCAACTCAGAGCCTGACACAAAATAAGGACTCAGAGACCCGTCTAGAAATGGATGGCATAGTCCGAGGTTCTGATCTCTGTGTCTCTAGCCATTGGCTGAGACCTAATGGGTCCCTGGAACTTCCAAGTCCTTCCATATAAGCTTGGGTTGAGGTATCCCCCCCCCCAATGTGAAAACATATGGAGTGTCCTGCTCCACATACAGTCAGAATTCCCTCAGTGAGGTTAAAAGATGGGAAGAGGAGACGACTCTGAGGAGAATCCCAGCTTCTCCTCCTGTGTGTCTCAAGTCCGGTGGAGAGCTTCTGGGAGCCTCTCTATCTTCAGGAGACTCTGACACATACTGGTTATAAATCCAAGACCCCGCAGAGTCATCCAGAAACATGAAGGAAGCAGAAAGCACATGGCTGGAGCAGGTAAGTGTGGACCATTCAGGAAGGTCAGGTGGCTTCCGGAAAGTATAAGGGGACAAGACAGGAGAAAGCCATGTCAGATGTGGAGACAACCCTAGGTCTCTTACCTCAGCCAGTGGTTGCAGGGCTTACTTAGCCTTGAAGTCGGCCTGATTGGGAATCCTGGCCAGGATTTTTAGGGGATGCTATTTCTATATCTTTACATGCTTTCCCCACAACCTGATAAAAGTAGTTATCATCAAGAAACACATAAACAGTTGTGGAGGGGTGGACTAGAGAGATTAAGGGCATGGTGTTGCTCTTGCAGAGGACCTGAGTTCTGTTCCCAGCACCCACAACAGGTAGCTTCAGGGGAAGGGGCGTCTCATTGCGCACATGCACACACATAACTAAAAAGAACAAAAATATTCTTGTAAAGAAAGGAACACATAAGCCAGGTGTGGTAGCGCACGCCTTTAATCCCAGCACTCGGGAGGCAGAGGCAGGCGAATTGCTGTGAGTTCGAGGTCAGCCTGGTCTACAAAGCGAGTCTAGGACAGCCAAGGCTACGCAGAGAAACCCTGTCTCAAAAAAACAAAAAAAAAAAAAAAAACCAAGAAGAAGAAGGAGGAGGAGGAGAGAAAAAAAAAGAAAGAAAGAAAGAAAGAAAGAAAGAAAGAAAGAAAGAAAGAAAGAAAGAAAAAAGGCATTAGGTCAAGGGCTCCAGGATCTGCTTAGGCCCAGAAACAATAGAATCATAGATAGCAAACTAATCTCAGAATTGTGGTTCACAAGAAATCTGAGTGTGAAGCGAGGTCTTTAGGCCAAGGAAATGGCGTGGTGTAGAGCAGCAGAGGTCCCTTGTGAGGGACTTGTGAGCTCAGTGTAACTGGAAGCTTACTGTGTCCTGGACAAAAAAAAAGGGGGGGGGGTTTGATGGAGCCCAGAGGCCTGAAAGATCCATGCTTGGCCCTTGACTTGAGAAGGGTGCATTTAGAAAGCTCACTGTGGCTTCTGGCAAGCTGGGGAGCTCAAACTTCCCCGCTGCCTGCACCCACTCAGCCTCAGGGATCCAGGGGCCCTCTCATCTTACCTTCAGTGGTCACTGTCGCATGCATCAGGGCCCCGGCGGCATTAGCCTGGACCTCCTCCTCAAGGTCTGACAACAGCCCCACCAGGATAGGAATGACGCCATGTTGCCATACCTGGTTCTTGCCCTCCAAAGGGATGCTAGGGCAGAGAGCGGACGAAAGGATGTGAGGCCAGAAATGTCCAGGAATGCATGCTAAGACAGGACCTGTTGACAGTGCAGAACTAGCTATGACCAAGGCCCCGAAGAACATCAGTATGAGTGTGGCTTGCTGACAGTGAAAAGAGACCTAAGCCGCAATCACAGGGGAAGACATGGTTCATCTTGGCCTCAACATATGGAAGAGTAAAGACCCAAGGGTGTGGCCCACAGCAGGACTGTTCGGTGGCACCCGAGTTGGTTTCCTCCCCAGGGAAGAATCAGGTTGCTCCACACAGCAGCGACCAGCTAGTGCTGAGCAACCAGAGGCATGGGCCGAGACAAGGCAGTTCTCACACTCCATCCCAGCATCGTATAAGGTTGTGAAAATGAGGGTGGTGAATTTCCCAAGAGTTTCTCAACAATGGGAGGGCCAGCATTATCCTGAGAGAGAGAGAGAGAGAGAGAGAGAGAGAGAGAGAGAGAGAGAGAGAGAGAAGAGGAAGGGTTGTTCCTGGCCAGGAACTCCTCCTCACAGGCCCCGTGGTACTGTCACTGTTCACAAACATGCCAAGGAACAAGCTTCAGCTTACCTGCTTGCTCACCATTTCCCCAATCCACTACCCACAGGACTCTCATTTTGCAGAACTTTTAACACCTCAAAAGACATAGGTATTTTATGGGAACACTGTTTAGGAAACAGATCTGGCAGCCACTTCTCTGTGATACAGCAATGCTATTGACTTTCCAGGCCATTGGTCTTTACCCTGAGGTGGCGTATCAAGGACACAGAGTCCTGGGTCCACCTGCCAGGATGCCCTGAGTTTTAACTACTCGGGGACACAAGGCAGGTCCTAATTCAGACACTGACAAAGGAGCTGAATTGAGCTGTCTCTGCACTTGACACCTGGGGCGGGGGGAAGGGGTGGTGGGGTGGAATGTTTAATCTAGGCATTGCTCTACAGCAATGAACAGAAAAAAACCCACTGCATGGGTGACACAAAATGGTAAGGGGTAGTAATGGGCCTGGGCTGGTGGGGGAGGCCAGAGGAACTGGGCAGAAGTTGTACTTTGGTAAAGTCCTATTGTCAAAGCTCCATTGGCTGAGGACCTTGGGTCAAAGACCTGATGGTGATCATTCTGGGTGGGCCTGGAAATAGCATAATCATGAGCATTCTGAACGAGTGTCCCAGGTGATGGGGCAGGCCCACCAGGAATACCAGCCCGGCCCTCCAGCAAGACTCCCAGATAGAAGGAAAGCCAGGACTTACAAGCTAGCAAGGCCTTCCCTCCCTCTCACACTGAAGGGATGTGTCCATAGGTAAAGGGTCCCCTGGAACACAGGGGGGAACTAATTGTTGGGAGGATCTGTGCTTCCTCAGTTTTCAGGTCAGGATTTTAGACTGTGTTCCTATGTGAACTGGAGCAAAGGACTCAATCAACTTCATGCTTCCATTTTCTCACCTTAAAGGCGGGATGTCCTTTCCTTGTTGGTGTCTAACCGTTGACTTCATAGGCAATCGACTTTACAGGCAGTGCCTGGCATGTTTGCATACTTAACGACCAATGGCTGTTATTACCACTGACGTTCATCTGCCTGTCTTCCTTGTGGAGAGGTGACCAATTAGCTAGGTTTGTCTGACATGGGAGTGAGAGGGTTTCCTGGGATATAAGACGATTTCAGGCCAGACCCCATGGTCACAATAATGGAAAAAGGTATATGTCTGACCCAGTGCCCTCCTTTCCCCAGGGCACAAGGAGGTTAGAGGAAGTGTGCCTGGGTGTGTGCCCTGTGGCACACTTGGCTAGGCAAAGCCCCACTGCTGATCTACAGATAGGCCAGGTAGCCCCTCAGTCAACACAAAACAGTCCTCACCTGATGGCAATGAGTGCCCGGGCTGCCTTGCTGCGGACTTCAGAATTGTTGCTAAGGAGCTTCTCCTTAAAACAGGGCACAGCTTGGCTGTCTAGAGCCTCTGTGGCATCCTCCTGCAGGCACGGGGCCAGAGTGTCCAGGATGAGCTCCTGTATGTGGACTTCCTCCTTCTGCAGCTTCAAGACCAGTGAGGGGATCAGGCCACTGCTGACAATGCCCCGGGCACCTGCAGAACAGGATGGGTCACTAAGGGTCCTTTTCTGCCAGGGCTAATTGCCCTGCCTAGGTGTGCCTCGAAGGCATCAGCCATAGTCACCTGCACGGCAGCCTGAGAAAATGCAGCTAGCTGCTGTAGATCCACACATAAAGAGACCCTCTCTCTTCCATACTATTATGGTTTGGATACAACCTAAAAGGCTCACGTGGTTTGCTTGCTTGCTTGTTTGTTTGTTTGTTTTGGTTTTCGAGACAGGGTTTTTCTGTGTTAGCTTTGGCTGTCCTGGACTCACTATGTAGACCAGGCTGGCCTTGAACTCACAGAGATCCACCAGCCTCTGGCTCCCGAGTGCTAGGATTTAAAGGCATACACCACCGAGCCCCGCGGCTCACATATTTTTAAAGCCTTGATCCCCATCAAGTGCCTCAGTTGAGAGCTGATTGGTTCATGGTGACCTTTACCTCATCAACTAACCTCATCGATGCTCCCAATCCATGACTAGTTGATAAGCTGTTAGTAAGTGGGGTCTGTCAGAAGTAGGTCAGGAGGGCTGCGCCTTTGAAAAGCCCTGTTCCCAACCACCACCTCTCTCCCTCTCTCCCTCTCTCTTCCTCGCTCCCCTTTCTCCGCCTCCAGCCTACCTATGAGGTGGGCAGCTCTTACTCTAGCTCAGCTGCCACCATGACGTTCTGCGATGGAGCCGCACGAGCATGGAGCCAGAGCTGACCTTCCCCCCTTTGCACTGACTCCCTCAGGTATTTTGTCATAGGTAAAAGGAACATCGACCGCATTTCCTCCAGAGTGGTGAGGAAGTACTGGGTCTCCTTTCCTATCCAGACTGTGCCAAAAGCTGCTGGTGGCTGAGATAGAAACTGTGGGGGCACAAAACAGTATCTCCTGTCCCCCCCCCCATAAGATCTGTGCCCCCACCTGAAAAAAATGACAGGAATCCAGACTCTGGCCAAGGGGTTTTAGAAATACCACAGATTGGACAGTAGTGGATGGAGGGGCAGGCTGTCAACTTTAAGGCATACCCCTGGCTTGACCCACTTTATCCAGCTTAGGCTCCACTCCCTAGAGGTCCCACAACCTCCCTAAAACAGTGCCACTAGCTGGGGACCAACTAAGTGTTTAGTCACACGAACCTGTGTGGGGGAGCATTTTGTAACCAAACCATAGGGGCACGGATGCGAGAAGCACAGTGAGAGGAGGCCCCCCAAGAAACAGCATCTACCTCTCTCCTTCTGGAGAACCCAGAACCGGGCACAGACAGAACACAGAAAGCCCCGGGCTTTCCCGATTCACAGCGACGAAAAGGAAACAAAAGGGAACCCTCTTCCGTGCCACACAAGGGCCACCTGTGACTGCTGCCTGGCAGCCAGCCCCTCTGCCAAGCCTCTCCAGCAGCCCACTGTGCCCACTACAAAGCCTCCCATTGGCCCTGAGGAGGTGGCCACCAGCAAACGTCTCTCTTTCAGCCTCCCCAGCTAAACCCTCTAATTTACTCTGGAGAGGGCGAATGAACAGGTTAATTACCCTAAAGGTCTCTCAGTGCCAATTAGCACCGGGGAATTTCCTCTTTGAGGGCATCGCCCCTGTGCTTTGCTTTGCTTCCTAGGTCCCTGAGGACGTCAGATGTTGAGTGACTGTGGTGATGGGGCGGAGAGGTAGGGAGGGATCTCAGCAGTTCTCACTGCTCCCCCTGTGTCCTGATGACCGCTGGTTCCCAGTGCTTGTCTTTGGGGTGCCTGGGTGTAGTAACTGGCTCTACCCATTCATGCTCAAGGATCTCAGGACAGCTCAGGGAAGCCATTTTCCTGCTGCCTCGAGAGAACTGGGGTTTGTTTGTTTGTTGCCCAGATTTCCAAAGCCCTGATTTGATGCCTAAATGTGTCTTTTCCCAGCTGTGTGACATTGGACCTATTACCTAATCTCAGAGCCGGGTTTCCTCAGCAGGGAAATGGGCCTCAGCGTTAACCGTCAGCAGAAGCTGTACATCCTCTAACTGGGACTTGATTCTGGCCTCACTTGCACCTGGGTCTAAGCTCCCCAGGAAACCCCAGGGGCTGATGTCCCTGCTGCCTGAGACTATAGCCTTGAGTTGAGACAGACACGGGCTAGGGGAAGAACGAGGGGGAAGGGAGGCCAGAAAAGCAGTAACATTACAGGCCCAAGTCTCCTTGCCCCCTTCAAGCCCCCTTCCTTGATAAAGGAACTGAGGCCCCCCCCCCAAAAAAAACAAGTTTAATCCCCAAGGGCTTCCCAGCTGAAGGTAAAGCCAGAACCCTCAGCAGCTCAGACTTTGTTACCCAGGTATCTGTCTCCAGCTCACTGCTCCAAGAAATACCAAGCAGCAGAACCAAGAATCAGTTTGAGACAAAGGGGAAAAGTTAAGAATAAAGTTTGTGCCAGTCCTGTCTTTTCTGATCATTTGTGTTGCTTCTTTTCAGCTAAAAGATGACGAGTAGGCCAGGCTATTTATAACTAACCCAGGTGCAGTCTTGCACGTTAAAGTGGAGGATAGAATACATGGATTCCCCCCCCCCTCCCCAGGAAACATAGTACAGAAACACACCCAGCTGGCACAGCCTGAGAAACAGTGAGCCTTAGGGGTGGGACAGGCAGAGCACAGAAAGGAGCCAGCCAGGACAGATGCCATCCCGAAAGGCCAGGCCCTGGGTAGCTGGACACTCCAACCCCACACTGGAGACGCAGGAAGGCTAGAAGAGAGAGCCAGCTGGGGACAAGTCATCAGGGGAATGAGTGTCCCCTCGATTCCATGGCTGCAACAGGCTCTACCCCACACTAGGCCTTGTAGGCTGACTTCTAAGTTTGTTCTATTTTTCTCTGGATGGACTATTCAAGATTTTCACTATCTGATTATTCCCAGCAACACAGCTCATGTGGTCTGTGAGCCCATGCTCACCTTCTCCGAGGTAAAAAAAAAAAAAAAAAAAAAAAAAAAAAAAAAGCTAATCTTAAATTCTCTGCTGGTTCTTAACCCCAGCTTCCTCAATCTTAATTCAAAGGCTGTTAGCTAGGTGTAACTATTCCCGTATCCGTGCCTGTTTGATAGGTGCTAGTGTGAACAAAGAACAAATTGGGCTTTCCTAGGCTCTGGGTAGACCTCACATTCCTTCATGCCCACCCTGGAGCTAACAAACCTTAGGAAGTGATTAGGGCTGGGCAGAGGTTAACCCTTTGAGGAGCCGATAGTAGCCTGTTTGCTAGACTAGGAAGCTGATCTCAGCCAGGTCCCAATGACGAAAAGACTGGCCCTACAACCTGATGAGTGTTCTTCAGCTACTAGCAAAATTTCTCACTGGTCCCTTCCAGGGAACACGATAGAGTGAGGGGTGTCTAGTTTGGCCTCCGTAGTGCCCATAACTCGTACCTGTCCCATCCCTGCAAGTTTAAGCAGCACTTTGACCGGTGGGCTCTCCCCCTGGTGTATACAGGACAACAGTCCCCACTTCACACGACAGGGAACTTGGCTGGGGAGACAGTGGGATGATGTCCTGCCTCCGGAGCATCCCCCTGGCAGGCACCAACACATGGCTATGGCTCCAGGTTTCATCCTGGGCTCTTGGCCACATATATTGCTTAAAGCTACAATGGTTAAAAAGAAAAAGAAAAAAAAAAGAGAGAGAGAGAGAGAGAGAGGCACTATTGTGGTGGCCCCTTGGCCTGATTCTTTCTAGTACCAGCCAAGACCCACACATGGGCTGCTCCTGATTCTGGAAGGAGACTCTTGGTGCATTTTGCCAATGGTGTGATGTCTCCTGGGGAGTCTCCAAAGGGGGCAGAGGCTTCAGGCACTGATCTGGTTCCCTTTTGCTTCTCTCTGTTGGAGGAGGGAAGAATTCCAAAAGTGCCCCTACATGCTGCAAAGGAGAGCAGAAGAGAGGACGAACGTGCTGCGCAAACCTCGCCAGCTGAACCCCATCAGGGTTTGCAATCGCCCTAAAAGATTGTTGACACGATCCAAGGAAGCTGGGACCCACAGTACTTTGCAAAGAGACGGGGTGGGAGATTAGGTTGCCAGACTGCTGAGTTCAAAACCCATTGAGGTAGGGCGGGACAACCAGGGTGCAAGGAACCGGGGCTACATTGCTTTCAGGGTGGGTTTCCCACGATGCTAGAAGTGGCTTCGGTTGAGGCTCGGCGCAGTGCAGTGCCACGGCCGCTGGAGCCAGCAGCGCGTGCAGTACGGCGGCGCGCGCACAGCCTCGCCCCGCCCCTGTCTGAAATTATTGGACTGCTCGCACGTCCGTCGGCTGCTATTGCCCAATGGAAAAAGAGCCGGAGCTAGTGGTCGGGCGGCAGCGCGTGGTGCGGGGCAGGCGAGCGGCAGTCCCCGCCCGCGGTTGGCCTGGCAACGGGCTGCGCTCGCGACTCCGCCCCCTGCCGGCGGCGGCGCGGTGCGGGGCGGGTGGACCCGCTCGCAGGCGGCGCGGGAGGGCGGAGGAGGGAGCCAGGGCGGCGGAGCGTGTGTGCCACCCGCGGACCGGTCACGTCCTCGCGCGGGCGCCGGCACCCGAGTCGTGCAGAACCAGGGCGCCACAGCCCCACGCTCGCGGCCCCGCCCCGCCGGGTGCAGCTCGACCGACGCACGAAGCCGCGCCCGGGAGGTGAGTGAGTGAGCGCACCAGCGGCCCGGGCGCGCACAGCTGAACCCCGGGCTGGGGGCGCGGCTGGGGTGCACCCCACCCCCAACCGGGCCGGGGCCTGGGGCCTTTGTGCTGGGGACCCGAGATCTGTAGGGCTAGGAGTGCAGAGGCGGGGATGCCCTGCCGGGTAGGAGAGCCGCGAGGGTGGGGTTGTCTGCGAGGTGGGCACTGGATGGCCACGGCCCAGACAGGTGCCTAGGGAGGGAGGAGCCGTGGCCCAGTAACCCTTGGAAGGGGAGGCTGCCGCCTCACGAGATTGGGCTGGGGGCGCCGAGGATGATGTGGGACCACTGCACACCCTGAGCAGCTGCGAGTGCGGAGTCTAGGCGGGCGACCTGCGGGAGCGACGCCAGGCGAGGGTCTCTCTCTGGGGGTCCAGGATTGCAGGCAGCCGCAGGTGTCAGGAGCTCAGACGCTTGGCCTTGGCAAAACGGGGGGAAAAGAAGGCCCTGAGGCCCGGTACAACAGCTCGCTGTTCTCGGTCATCGCTCTTGCAAGGGAGCAGGTTCCTTGGAGGCATTTGGAGCCAGAGATGAGTATCGACCTGCTGCGATTGTTATGTGTTCCTGGCTCAATATTTTTTCCCTTAAAAGGCGGTGGGGTGTTTGGGGAGGGGTGTGAGGGCCTCTGCCCGGGATTCTGCGGTGGATCTATGGGGGCTTTGCCTTTAGGGAGGTGCTAAGCCTATCTGGATGAGGACGGCAGGAATCCGCCTAGGCCGAGAATTGGGGATCCTGTTACAGAGAGGAGGATGGGAAGACAGTGCCAAGAGAGCCCAGGGTTCCCTGGAGTCTGAGTCTCAGGGTGGAGGGACCCAGCCTGGTAACTGGGGTCGCCTTGGCTGAGGAGGGGGAGGATTGGGGCAAAATACCTTAGCCTTGACAGACTCCTTTCTGCCCAAGTGGTTTCCCTGCGCTAGAAATCAGCCAGGTCTCCTAACCTGGCCCCTGTCTAGAGGAAACTGCTTGGCCAGATTCAATTAAGCAAACATTTACTGAGTACTGGCTCCCCCAGGGCTCCGGTGCTGAGGTGGAAGGGTGGGAGTGGACTGGTCCTGCCCTCCCAGGACTGATTCACCTTCCTATGGGGGGAAATAGGGCTGTTGCTCTAATGGCCAGGCCTTCAGTGCGATGCGGGCGGGGGGGGGGGGCTGTTGGGAGGGGCCTGAGAGAGAGATACCCCGGGCTTAGGTCAGACCTGCCTATGGGCAGTGTGGCATTTGAACTAGAGCTTGAAGGACACTGGCTCGGTCAGAAGGAGCAGTGTGGGCAGAGAGGGAGAGAATGAATGAGGACTTACAAGCTCTGGCAGCTGGGTTGGGTGGAAACACAAGAGTGTATTTGGGGAGGAGTCAGAGGTATGAGGGAGAGGTGGGTGAGAGGCCGGAAGAGCACACGGAAAGGACGTGGACAGAGGCACTTGAGACAGACACCGTTGCCTGTGAGGCTGTCTCAGTGAAGACCAGGGCCTCCATGTCTATGAAAGGGAAGGGTTCTGTGACTTGGGAGCTGGGTTGTGTTAGAGAAAGAACTTCAGTGACGGAGGAGGCCTCTTGGCCACCTGGGACACTGCCCTTGCAGGTAGAGCCAGGGTCCTGGGTGACAACCCAATTAGCCTCCTCCTTAGCCAAGATGAAGTCACCTACTTTGAAGGAGTCAAATGTTTAGCTGTTGAGTGTGGAGTTGGGAAGGTTTGAAGGCAATGGCTGTCTAGGATAGGAGGGACCATTGAGGGGCCCGGGAAGCTGCAGGGGGCCTGTCCCACGCTTGGCTGAAGTGGTGCCCCTTCTGCTTGCCTTCTTCTCTAGATATGAAGAGATATTGGCATTTGCTGTAAAACTCATCCTGTGTGTTCCTCTGACAGATGCTTTTTTATGAGACAGGCTGTGAATAGGCAGGGCTCTCTCTCCCCTTAGAAGGCCGCTGTCACCTTCTGCCCTAGATCTATCTGCTCCCCTTGTTCCCAGAGATGTTTTTGGTTTCTCTCAGAAGGGCCTCGTTCTTATTCATCTTGGTAGTGTGCTCACCGTCAAAGATAGACACACACACACACACACACACACACACACACATACCACAACTCCCCCGCACACATACACACAGGGTATTGGCTGAGGTTCAGGGTGTCCCAGCAAGAACACAGCCTGCCTTGCCCTCATGGAGTTACATGATCTGTGCCTCATGCACGGTCCATTCCAGAGAGCTGCTGTGAAACTCGGGGGGAGGGGGGAGCTTGAAGCACAGAGAACAGGGTTCTTTCTCTTGTCCCCAACCTACTAGACATTTTGGTCCCTTAGGATAAAAAGGGTGTCTCAGTCTGTACCTCAAGATAGCCTGTGGTGAGTCCAGCAGTGTCTGGGTGGCTGAATACAGACACCACTGCCAAGAGGCCCCTCCCCAGGGGCTGCAGGGAGGAAGAGTCTTCTAGCGGATGCTCTGAGAGTGTATCATCCACAGTCTAGCTACTCAGTTGTCTGGAATGTGTACCTGGATGATAGTGTGCTTGTGCAAGCGAGTGTGTGCCTGTGGTTCTTCCCCTGGAGGCAAGCGCTGAGTGAGGACAGTGAACCACCCCACAGAAGCCTCAAACGCCTAAGAACACCGGGTCCTGCAGCGGCGTGCTAGCTGCCCCTAACTATAGCTTGCTCATGGGAACCCTGGAGGAAGCAGATAACCAGTTGCTCTCCCAGGCCCCCCCAGGAAGGAAACCCAGGGTGTGCAAGCCTGGGGCCACCTGGGAGGTTCTGGGCTTGACTTAAAGGAATATGAGGAGAAGTGACACTAAAAGTTACCTCCAGGCAGTCGGAGGCCACACTGTATGTGGCCTTAGGAGGGCCCAGGAGCACCCAGGCTTTTGATGCCCTAGAGCCATTCAGCAAGAACTCCAGTAGAGGCATGGAGACAGGCCCTGCTCCTGTTGCCTCTAGTCCAGACTCATTTTTTTTCTGAACCTTCTTCCCAAGATAGAGTTTCTCTGTGTAACAGCCCTGGCTGTCCTGGAACTCCCTTTGCCGACCAGGCTGGCCTCGAACTCACAGTGATCTACCTGCCTCTGCCTTCTGAGTGCTGGGATTAAAGGTGTGTGCCACCACGCCCGGCTCTCTGAACCTTCTTGTCCTCGTCTATAAAGAACAGAGAATTCTGTCCTCAGTCCCCCACATTAGCCATCCACTTTAATGTGTCTACACTGGAGGAGGAACGCGAGAGATGAGGCAGGAAGGTGGCTAGTTTGATGCCAGCTATATAGCAAGACCTTGTCTCAAAAATCAAAAGTGGGGCAGGGGTTGCAGGGGTCAGCAGGCTGAGGGAGAGAGCTCAGTGGTAAAGCTCTTGTCACTCAAGCGTGAGGGCCTGAGTTCCATGCCCGGATGGTGTGGCACGCACTCGTCCCCTCAGTGTTGGGGATGGGAAGTAGAAACAGGCAGGTCCCTGGGTTTTGCTAACAAGCTAGAGTGAGGCTGACGAGGCAGCCTAAGACCCAGGCTAGGGAGAGACCCCTTCTCAGAAAACAAGGTAGACAACACTCAGAGAGATACAACATGCAAGGTTGTCCTCTGGCCTACACACATGCAGACACAAACACACATACATACACATATGTGTGTACACACACATGCACACACATACATATGTACCCACACCACACATAAACATGCTCGTAAGTACACATGAGGAGCCCAGTGTAGGCATATGGGTAAGACTGGATCAGGTAAGGCCTGTACTCTGGTGAGTGAGAGGACCTGCTCAGGTTAGAACAGAGAAAGAACTAGAATCAGTTGGGACTTTTAGAAGTGATCTGCTCTGCCAGGTGTGTAGCTCTGTGGGGAGAGAATCATTGAACACAGGGGTGGGGGGGCTGGAGAGCCCTTAGTTTCATCCCCATTACCAAAAAACAATGATAGTATAAATATAATAAAACCAGGCTGGGCTAGGACGAGACCCTGAAGCCACTTGGGGCTAAGACAGCATTTCAACCGAGAGGCTGCTGACCCCGTAGTGTGGGGTAGGAAGTAGAAGGGGTGATGGGACAGTGTGAGTCAGATGGCGACTTTGGGGTTTTATCTGAGCCACCAGAGGATACATCTGGCCCTGGCAAAGGAAGGAGGCTCATGAAGACTCCTTCAAAGGGAAGGGACTGGGGAATCGGATCTGAGAATCTGGTAGGTATTGACAGTATCGTGGTCATAGCGAGGTCACTGGTAGCAGCCTGGAGTCCTTGGCATCAGGGTGTTCGGGAAGCTGTGAGCCGATGAGATCACTGAAGACCCGAGGTAGAGAGGACCTGACAGGAAGAAGCTGACGTTGCAGAGCTCACAAACTAGTGAGGCTCCTGCACCATTGTGATGGTCCCTTAGGAAGCCGGAGAAGGCATCCCCGGAAGGTAGGTCCCTGCAACAAGCACTGGGGTCAGAGCATCATGAAAAGCTCTGGTTACACAGTTAATTGGGGCCTTGGTTAAGAAATTAGTGTTTCAAAATGGCCACAGCGTAGCGTTAGGCCTGACAGAGGGCCCCGTTAAATGGTCTGTGTTTATACCCGTGAAGCCAGTATTTATAGGGACTTACAGAGACAGCGCTAGGGCCGCAGTGGGCAGAGAAAGAGGCCTAACAAGCTGAACAGTGACAGACCCGCCCCCCCTCCCTCTGCCCCTTTCCTCATTTCCTTGAGTGGGGTCAGTTGGAACTATCCCGTGATCCCATCTTTGACCTCCTGCCTAGGGATCCGAAAGCCATAGATTAAGGACTACTCCTTGTGAGTCACTATTTCTTCCTTCTCCATCTTTTTGTCCCCAGTGGCCAGCAGCCATTCGGAAGGCAGGTAGCAGATGTATCTTGAGCTCGGCCACGGTCGGACATTGGGCAGGTGTGGCTGGCAGCTCCGTAGAGCGGCTTCCGTTGAGTTTTGCCTTTCTTCTTCAGCAGGCTGCTACGTCACAGAGTTTTGAGTTATTCACTTCTAAATTAAGGTATACCTCTCTTTTAGAGACGTCCCTGGAGAATCCCATCCAGAAGGGCTAGGAAGCTAGACTGTCAAAAGACACAGTGCGGGGAGGGGCCTTTCCATGTCAAACCTGATGTTCCCTCTAGCAAAATCCAACCAGAGGCATAGCCTATTCCCCGGGGCTCTTGTGGCCATGGCTGTGCTGGTAAGGCTGTGATCAAACCAAGCCTCGGATTGGAAGACCACTACCCCTAAGATGGGGAACCGCCAAGACAGGATTCCTGCATCCCTCAGAGTGCCCCTGTGAGCCAAGGATGCCATGGTCCTCTGCTGTGTTGGGTTGAAGGGGTTTGCAATGATGCCCACGGTTCCACAGAGCCCAGACACGGACATTCCCAAGGAGGATGTGCCAAATCCGCCCTGGATTTAATCAATACAGTGGAGGAGAGACCTGGCTTTGCCTCCATTTTTTAGTTGAGGAAAGTGAGATCTGACCCAGGCATTGTCAGGGAGGGGGCAGAGGGTCCACCAGTGCCTCAGTAAACCCTGGAAGCCACCACACTCAACAAGCCGTGCTCAAGTAGGGCATTAGGGAACCCGGGATTCTCAGCAGCAGGGGAGTAGCTCAGCATCCTCCTCTATAGACTAGCTTTAACCCCGCCCCATCCCACCCCCCACTTGGTCACAGGAAGCTTGCTGGAGGCTACCTGACTGGACCTGTGGACCTGGTGCCAGCTTATGGGCTCTGGCCTCTGCTCCAACCAGAGTGGTGGGCTGCAGCAAGGCCTGGGCATTTTCCATCCAGTCCCTTTTTCCCCCCTGGGTTTCTGGCTGGTGAGCAGTGTGCAGCCCCAGGACTGCACTTCGTTCCTTAGCTCCGTGCCCTGGGACTGACCTTTTACCACTTTGGGCTCCAGTTTCCTTTTCCCTAAACAGGTGACAGAAGTAAGTGGACTGTGAGGTTCCTTGTGTGCTAACACTAGGGCTTATCCCCTGAGGGGACCAGAGGGTCCTGCAGCCAGGTTGGTCACTCGGTGGGGGAAGAACCTGAGCTGGCCTCCTCCCCTGTCATCTCTGTTTTCTCAGATTCTGCCTAAAAAGAGTTCCTCTCCGCTGACTCCAGGTACCAGCACTGTAGGCCAGGTTTCTTCGCAGGGTGGGATGCCCCCCCGAAGTGTGTGTGTATGTGTGTTTGTGTGTGAGTGAGAGCGCTCCCAGTTCTCTTTTTCCCCTCCTCAGTCCTCACAGTGTCACCTACTGTTTCATTTTCACTTGTTGTTTGCTTATTGTTTCTTGGGTCTGAATGAAAGACGTGTGAGGTAAGGACATTTTTGTGTGCCCACCTATGAGAAAATGACACCAGGAAGTCTGTGCATGGGGATTGACCCCTGGTGAGTAGATGCCCCTGGATCCGTGTCCGTTTGAGAACCTTTTGTGCAGAGGGTTGGCGTGTGTTGACTGATACAGAGAATTGTGGCCCCTGCTTAGCTCTCAACTCCTAAGAGAGATCAGCTGGGCCCTGTCAGGCCTGACCACGGCTCACGCACCAGCCAGACACAGGTCAACTGCCTGGCTTCTGACACTGAGTCAGACACCTCAGTCTGACACTTGGCCCCTTGGTGAAGCGGCTAGCTGTGTGCCTCAGTGGGAGCTTGGTCAGTCGAGGAAGTGGGATTTACAATGGAAGTGACACATAAGAGGTAAATCCAAGGGAAACAGCCCTAAAGGGACAAAACAAGCTCCTGATGGAAAGAAAGCCACACAGCCAGTGGCTAAGTGGCCTTTCCAGGCCCCAGATCAGGAGACAGCCTATCAGGTCAGGTCAGCAGGGCTTCTGGGAGCAAGAGAAGACTGAGACACCTCCCCATCTCCCTCCCTCCCTCCCTCCCCCTCTCATCTCTGCCTTAATTTCCCCACCTTTATTATTTATTTTCTCACTTTTTAATAAAATTTTTGCAGTTCTAGGGGGTAGAACCCAGGCCTTTGCACACACCAAGCCTTCGCTCACACTAGGCAAGCACGCTACAACTGAGCTTCCACACCAGCCCTCCTCATTTTTTTAAAATCAGAGGCTCTGGGCTGAGTCAGGGGTGCTGAAAGTTTTCAACGTCCTATTCCAGATTCACAGTGGCTGCATACAGCACGCTGTGGCAGAGAGGATCCTGAGACTGTGTCATAGCTCAGAACGGAAGTGGTCATGGTTGGTTAGTGATACCTTTAAGAAATTCATCTGGCAATGTTGACATGTGCTTGCCAGCAGCTAGCCAGCCCACTGTTCCAGTCTTTCTGTTGCCTATCAGCTTTAAGTCATCTCCGCATCTCTTAACTTGGGAGTGTGGCCCTGACCTCCCCCTCCCACCCCCACACGCATGCACACACACTCACACACGCACACACACACTCACACACACATCCAGGCAATGACTGTCCCTTCTCTCTGCGGATTGATGTCTTGCCTCCTCCCTGCCCCATAGCAGCCTTGCTGTGTACACCGTGTGAATGAATGAATGAGGTCAGAGAGGTCACTTAGCGAGGCCAAAGCTCCTCCTGGGCATAAATCTCATTCCAGCGTGGAACCCCAAGAAGCCTGCCTGTTTGTGTGCACCAGGTGACCATGGGAAGAAAGCACTAAACTGTGTTTCCGCAGGAGGTGTCGCACGAATGGAAATAACATGGGGGAAATGAGCAGAGTAACCAGAGGCGGGAAAACACGCCACGCTGCTGGCGGATGCCCTGACCGTTCTCCTAGATTGGCGAGATAGACTTACAGCCTTTGTCTGGCTCCAGCAGGTCCTAGCGCTGTGAGAAACAGCGTGTGTGCGCCTTTCTGCCCTGCAGCCATGCTGGGGTTGGGTTGGCAGAGCCAGAGCTGGGGCAGTGTGCTGACTCCTCCTCATGGCATCATGTCCTTGTTGGTCTTCGTTGCCCCAAGTGTGTGCAGGCTCAGACCTGTCCCGTCTGCCCCTCTCAGACTGGCTTCCTGGAGCCTCACTTCCATCCTTGCCAGTGAGTACGGGTGCAGATGGCCTGTCCCCAAGTCAGACATCCCCTGCAGCAGAGTTGCCCCCTCACCCACTCTTGTCACCTCTGATATGCACTGCAAACATATTTCTTGATAAATGCTGGGGAGAAAAATAATTAGAATGTTGCCTCCATTATCCAATTTCTGATTAATCAAACTCTCTTTGTCCTCGGCCAAAATCTATTCATTTCCCTTAAACACTGGGCTGGTGCCAGGCATCGATTTCTTCTGCGATAACATGCGCGCACACGCGTTGCCAGCCTTGCCCTGCCCTGCCCTGTGGCTGGGCCTGCTCAGTGGCACTGGCGGGGCCACTGTTCTTTCCCAAGTCCACCTGCCTTCTCCAAGCAGCCTCCCTCATCCCTGCCCCAGGAGTTCTGGAGGCTTCTTGATTCACTCCGCGCGTGCGCGTGCACACACACACACACACACACACACACACACACACACACACACACACACACACGGTATCAGATTATGGGTGTGTTCTGAGTTAGGATGCACTACCTGTCCCTGGCCCTAAGTCTCTAGGGCTTAGAGATGTCCCTATCACTGGGTCAGGAGGAAGGCCGACACTAAAGGGGGGAGATCGGGCCTTTTGCGGAGCTTCAGGGGGAGCTTGGCATAGCTATAGGGAGGACAGCAACAGAAAGGCAGCTTCCGAGAATTTGCAAGACAGAAGATGCCCCAGACTAGAACTGGAGACTCATCAGTAGGGCTCAGAGCAGCGCTGCCATCCAGGGGAGAGAGTGCCCACATGTCCTTTCTCCCATCCTCACTCAGTCTGCGCCGCTTACACTGTTGATCCTGATAGGAAATGGGGCAGTGCCCACTGACCACGAGCGGCTCAGTGACATGTTGTTATAGAGAGGAGCGGTGCTGTGAGGGAAGACAGCGTTGAGTATTTGGGTCAGAGTGATCGGTTTTGTTTGTAAATGTGGTGGGCAAGGAAGAGGTGAGAAGGCTCTGATCAAAATCTCTCAGGCTTTGACCGAAGAAGAGACTATGGTACAGTTGCACTGAGCTGTGAGAGGGATCCCTGTGTGACAGATTAGCAGGGGGATGAGCAAAGGAGGGAGTGGGGGTGGGGAGGCAGTTGGAGATTGCTCTGAAGCAGACTCCCTGGGCCCTGGCATGACCTTGACCCTGCCTCTCAACTCAAACAGCAAGGGACAGAAAGAAGGCTTCAAGCCCGAGAGAGAGACGCCCATTGCCTTATTTCTAATATGAAGCCCTTAGGTGCTTGTGGGGCACCAAGTGCATGGGGCTGATGACAGCAAGGACACCTGCTACCTACTGCCCAGGAGACAGAGTGAGCAGATTAAGCCCAATAACCAGGCTGTGGATGGAGTTAGAAGGATAACAGAAGGGCCCAGTCTGGCCTGAGGCGCCCCACGAGAAAGGGAAAGTATACTGAGCAGCTTGTGCCTGCCTTAATGCCCCCAGGGCCTCTTGTTCATATGGCTGCACTGTTTCCTACTGTAGTCCCATACCCGGGGATGTCTGCAGCCAGGCCCGTGGAGCTTCCCTCCCTGGAAATGCCTGTGGTGGTCTGTCTCCTCTTCAAAGTGGACAGCAGTGGGGCTCTTCTCCCTCATAGGCCCCCCCACGTGGTCAGCCCAGTGTCCTTCCATGGCTGGAGGTTAACAGCACCCAGGCTCTTCTCTGATCCTGCTCTGAGGCCCCCCGCTCCCCTGAGAGTTTCTCCTGGGTGTTCTTCTTCCACTGGCCACAGCATAAAAGCGTTCCACTCAGCCCCTGCCTCTGGTTTGGTTTGGTTTCGTTTGGTTTGGTTTTCAAGACAGAGTTGCTCTGTGTAGTAGCCCTGACTGTCCTGGAACAGTCTATGTAGACCAGGCTGCCTCAAACTCAGAGATCCGCCTGCCTCTCCTTCCCAGTGCTGGGATTAAAGGCATGCGCCATCGCGTCCAGCTAGCCTCTTTCTCTTAAGGAGCCTACCAAGATTGTTATTGTCGAGGTTCAGGCTCTCCTAGGAGTGACTGACCTGTCGCTGGATAAAGAGCTGATACGGGGACCCCAGGCTGCTAGCGCCAGGCAGATCTCAGCACTGACAAAATGCACATTCCTGGGTCCTTCTCAGACCTGAGGACCCCACAGCATCTGTGTGAGCTGAGTCTGAACACAAGAGTGAGCGCGGGCGGGTCCAGAAGAGGGCTGTGGGACAGAGCAAGGAAGAAAGGGACCGAGCAAGGAAGAAAGGGGGTTCAGGCAGGTAGGGGGTGCATTTTACCTTCCAAAAAGTAAAGAGGAGAAAGGAGCCCCAAAACTCATCTGGAGAACTTTGGGGAGCAGAATGAGATTATTAGTGTCTTGCGTAAAGACAAGGGCAGGAATCTACAAAGGTCCAATACAGTAGAATCACGTTCTTCACCCAATCCGGGGACCTGACTAAACCAGCAGTTAGCCTTCCCCAGGCCACAGCTCCCCGAGGCAGTACACAATTTAACGGGACTCTTATTAAAGGCCCTACTTCTTGGCTGTCATCTTTTTTTTTTTTCTTCCTCCTCCTCCTGTATAGGTTGAACTCTTCATTTTTATCTCTTTAGTCCTGGCCGTGTTTCCTTCTGAGTCAGCGCTCTCAGTTGAAGCTCTCGCCTCTTGTCTGGTCAGCCTTGGTGGCTGTTGGCCAGAAGATTACACATGTGGCTGGCCAGAGTCACAGGGATACAGGAAAGGGCCTTTCTGGTGATCTCATGTCACCTTCCTTTAGGAGTAGGACACTAATAGGCTGTTGTGACCTGCCCAGCTGTAGCAGGGAGAGAGAGAGGGACATTGGAGGAAGCAAAGAAGGGGGCCCTGCTGTCAAACTGCAAGTCAGGAAAGGTTATAGGGCCACTATGGAAAAGCTAACCCAGTGGCCAGGGTCCTAGTGACTTTTGAGTGATTGCAAACGACAAAACAAAACACCCCACAAACATAGTGAGCAGAACCCCTTTTTTCCCCACTCTGTCATCTGCCCCTGGTGTATGGGAGTTCTCCATTCTCCCTGTAAAGCATGCCATGCTGGCCTGTGTCCATGGCAGCACCAGGACAGTAGGTAGCCCTCAAGCACTCCTAAGCACTTGTTTTCCCTCCCCTGTGAGTCAACTGTGTTGGTCCCAAGGGCTGTTATGCCAGTTGTCCTTATTGTAATCACATCCATGAATATTACATAAATGAATAAAAGGTGAATACCTGGGGGCGGGGCTTCTGTAGAAATCACCGTGGCTGGTTTGTAAATCCTCAAAAGCCAGGTGGAGTATAGCCTGGTTTGGTATGGGTAAGACAGTTTGTTAGGGCACAGGGTTAGCAGCAGACTTGTTGCCACACTGCTGTCGGAGAGAATAAACTGTGTGTCATACAAGGTGAGCTGCTGTGGCTCAGCAGGGGCGCCCCTGGCAGCTGCAGAATAAACCTGAGCTTCAGGGTCTCTACCCCAAATGTCCTCACATCTGCCCTGGGTGACAAGGAAGCATTTAAAGTTCTCAGGTTCTGTTCCTTAGCACTTGTCTATAAGTCAACTTCTCATTAAAGTAGCAAGCCAACAGCCCCGTCTTTGGTATCAGTGTGTGGTGATTAATGGGCATAAGAACCGCATCTGTAATAATTTATTACTCTGAGAGTCCGTCTCCTCGGGGACTGGTGTACGTTTGTTTGTTTGCTTGCATGAGGGACATCCTTCTACTTGCGAAGATGTAAACTGTGTGATCTACAACACACACAAAGTCACAGAGACAGACCTGGGGCTGGGGCGCAAGGGGCAGTGAGAACTACTTGGTAATATTCTAGAGATCCCAGCAAAGATCAACCTGAAAGCCCATTTCTCCAAAACAAGAGAGACAGAGGATTCTTAAAAGATGCCCAGCTTGGTTGGAGAGTGGGGCAGCCTGAAGGGGAGAGATGCTTCTGGCATGGAAAGTGGGATAAAGGTCCAGGAACCAGTTAGAGAGGTGTCGAGGCAAGGACCAGGAGGAGACACAGGCGGAGGGGCAAGGAGGAGTGGGAAAGGGGTCACAGGCAAGGGCGGATGAGGCGGAGAGAATGGGGGAGGGGCTGGGGCAGAGTGCTGGTCTAGGGCCCGAAGCTAGAAAGGGAATATGACATGAGGCTGGGACAGGGACCGTGGGGAAAGATGCCAGTTAAGGGCTGGGGAGTCAGGAAGAACGTGGCATCAGAGCCCAGGAGCCAGGGCCTCGGGGTGAAGAAGTGCCTCCTATGGAGTAGGTAGTAAGCAGTTAGCTCTGTCAGGGAGGGCTTGGGAGAGAAGAGGAGGATGGAGGCTTCAGGTGGAGTACTCCTGCCCTACTCGCAAGAAGGAACTAGAAACCTCTGAGTTTGGGGTCTTTGTTGGGCAAGCCTCCTACTCAGGAAAGACAGCTGAGACACCCATCTAAGGGGGATATATGGAAAACAGGGCCCAAAAAGTCAGGGAAGCAGATAGAGGGACCCCAGAATATCATCAGAACCAGGTCCCAGAACACCCAGCAATGTCTGTGGACCAACAGAGACCTCAGGACCCGAGGACTGTTGGTATGTGACCCCTCCCCTTGCTCCTAAACGAGGTTACATCAGGTAATGTACTCCGAAGGGAGCACTGGGAAGCTTCGAGCTCTGTGCAAACATGTTTTGGTATTGGTCCATCTCCTCAACCATCTGCTCCGCACATCTTTCCACAGAGCACCTGCTTTGAAGGAGGTGGAGCTGGCAGTTGGGGGATGAGGGAAGAGCAGTAGCCTAGACAAGCCCACAGTGTGGGGGGGTCATCTCAGGAAAGACCACTCTCACAGTGTAGTCAAGGAGGGTACCATGGGAGGGCCCAGGGGCCCTGAGGCCAGAGGGAGGGCCAGCCTGCCCTTTATTCTCAGGGGTAAGATCCAATACTACCCTGGAGCCAGCCTTATACTGCACTTTCAAAAGGAGTCAGAAAAAATGTCATGTGTGGTAGGCACTGTGGGCCTGAAGGGTGTGAAATGGAACCAGGAAGGCAGAAATTAGGTGTTTTGTTCTTTTGGAGGTATTGTTTTAGGGTTAACAGAAAGGAAGAGGTGCAGGTCGTCTTCCCACAAGAGCAGTTCCTTGGAGCAATCGCCTGCCCTGTCTTTGTCCAGTGTTTTTTAATCTGCAAAGCCTAAGTGAACTCTCAGACCTTTCCTGCCGACAGTCTCATTGGGTGAGAGAAGAAGTGTGGAGGAAGCCAGAGCAGGCTGCACATGCACATGGCTGTATCCCACGCTAGCATCACTCCACGCTGGGCATCGAGAGCTGCCCTTAATCCTGAGGCCCAGGGAGAGCAGAACAAAGGACGTTTCTACTGGTATAAAAGGAAAGGTGTGCCCTTGTCATCCAGCTGTGGGTTCACCTCTAACGCCACCCACTCTCCAGGGCTCCACTGACTATGCTCGGCCTGCCCAGGGTAGTGTCCGCGTGGCATCTTACACTGTAATGTGGAGGGGCCGTAATACAAAAGTACCTCTTCCTAACCCAGGAATACCGCTGCTCTGGGCACCTGAAGACACCTGTACTACCCCATGTGGCATCTATTGCTGCACAGCCCTCCCCAAGCACACTCAACCCATGCACCGCTTTCCTGCCTCTGGTGTTAGCCTCCTCAAGAGCTCCTAACCCATGTAAGGGCCACTCCCAGTCTTTGAACCCTACTTCTGTTGCTAGGGCCAGAGTCTCCAGGTTGCCGGTTTTGCTGTGAGGTCGGCTTGGGATGATGTGCCTCCAGCCTTTCTTCACAAGTCCTGTTCCGTATCCTTCATCGTGTCCCTAACACCAGTGCTGGTCTGTGTCAGGAATGCTCTGGTTACCTCCCAGCCATAACGTGTGCTCCTTGATGCACAAACTCGGCCTGTCCTGCCTGTGTCCCTGCCTTGGAGCAGAGTGGACCACACTGGGGCTCAGATCATCTGAGAGTGGCCAGCCTGAGGCCCAGGCCCAAACCTAAGATGCTGAGCGGAGCTGTGGAGGGTGCACAGTTAATCGTGCACATGCAATGAGCAGAGAAGCGGGGCAAAGAGGAGACAAGGGGTGCAGTGTTGGTACCACAGCCTAAGACCGTGTCCCCTGAGTGTCCCAGCAGGGAGGGCCTTTGGGCCCAAGCCTTCTGTGTGTCCCATTTGCACCCCCAGAAAACAGCGGCTCCAGAACCCAGCTTCTCCAAGCAAGGGACAGAGGAGCCACCTCTTATGAGGAAGGGAATCCTTTTTAACATCTCTCAGTCTTTCTCCTTCAAGGAGAAAATCCCAGTTTGGTGCCCGGTGTGGCTCTCCCCATCCAGCAGGCACTAATCCTTGTTGTTTAACAAACAGCCAGTGACCTCGCCTGGCCCTTCTGCAGACGCGAGTCCCAGGCCAGCAGCAAAAGCAGTTCCTTCACATTGTTGTGTATTCCGGATCATTCCTATGATGAATGATGCTGGCTTTCCACTTAAAGTTCTTCTTAAAGTGTACAGTTAAGTTTAAAAAAGAAAAAGGAGAGATAAATCCATTTCGGGAAAAACATTGCAGCAGCTTATGCCCAGATGTGGTCAGATTAAGAATGCAGCATGGGGTACAGAAGCTGGGAGTGGGGGTGATTAAAGCCGAGTTCTGTGGACTCCCCTGGACTTCCCCTGGAAGTCACCTCCTCTCTTTAGGCCTCTACAAAGTCATGACCAATCCCTGTGCTTACTGTTGCATAGGCATAGATGGCCACAAACGGTGTGGGGTGGGAGCATAGATAGATGGCCACCAATGTCTGTAGCCACAGACTTCTAGGCCCAGTTTCCCTAAATACTTGCTTCCCCTGGAGCCGCCAGGGTCCCAAGGAGGCATGCTCCTGCTGTGGAGGAGCAGACACAAGCCGTGGCTTGCTTGCAGCACCTTCTCTCCAGCCTCACTTTCTGACTTCCCTGGGACAGACACTCCCAGCAGCCCGCCCAGAGCTGTCCTCTACTGTTCAGAACACGCAGGGGTGAGATGGATTCGTAAGTGTCTACTGGGACACTGGACCAGGACCGCTGCCGCAGTAATGGGTGGGGACAAGAGCCGTGTGCAAGTCCATAGCCATGGGCCCCTGGCTTCTCTGGTCCAGTTCATACCGGGCAAAGGCTGGGATGGACAGAGGAGGGCCAGACAGCATGAGGGCTCCCCCTGTACTCCAGGCCTGGCTTTAGGCAGCCCTAATAAGGCCAGCTCCACCTCGGCAGGAGAGGAATAGAGGAGCAAACCATGACAGCTGAGGCTGAGAACACGCTTCTAGTGAGACAGGCGTGAAGAGGCAGGAGAAAACAGTTCCTTACTAAGAGGGGAGGGAACTGATTATCAGCGGCAGCCACAGGCACAGGCTTTTCCGTTTTCTTTAGTTTCTAAAATAAAGCCATTGGGGGTGGCGGGTGGGGGTGTCCACTTGGGAACTTCAGTTCCAGAGAGAAACGGAGAGGGCCTAGTTCATTAGTGGATTCGCTCATTTTGACACAATGGTTTTCTATAAAGCTCAGGCTGGTCCAGAACTCGTGACCCTCGTGCCTCAGCCTCCTGTGGGCTGGGACCAAGTATGCGTAGCCACAGGCTTCTGGGCCCAGTGTCCCTAGATACCTGCTTCTCCTGGTGACTCCAGCTGCCCAAGGAGGCATGCTCCTGCTACAGAATACACAGTGAAGCCCGGGCTTGGTTCTAGAACCTTCCCACCCAAGCTGTCCTTCACTGTTCAAGAACACACAAGGGAAATGGATTCATGAGGAATCCATTTGTGGTATGTGTACTACCACACCCAGCTGAGAACTTGTAAAAAGAGATGAGTAAGCTCTGGTGGCCTGGGAAGCTTCCTGGCCAGTGAGCAGTGTGTGAACTGCCCAGGTGCCTGGCTTGGGGAACCTCAGATGCACTGTTCCCTGCTAGGCCTTGCAGGCTGAGATACAGGATGGGGATGGGTGTGGACCAGACCTGGGACTTTCTCCCTTCTGCCTGACGACACTATGTGAACGGAGGACCTGGTGAGCTCAGCTTGCCACCACCAGGCCAGCTCCCATCTGCCCCCTCCACGTCACCACGGATGGCATGGTTGTTGGGTGCCGAGGGGACATAGGAGGCAGAAGGGCTGGCCCTGCCAGGGCAAAGGGCATCTGAGAAAGTGGGGTGGAGGATCCGGTTCATCCCCACTTGGGGGTACACTTGACCTCCATGGGAAACTTCAGGCCAGGCTCAGGAGGAGCTCCCACGGGTTAGAAAGACCTCCATAATAAGGACCCCTGATTGCCTCAAGACCTGCAACTACATACGCGGCAGTTCTCAGGGTTGTTTTTTGTTGTTGTTGTTGTTGTTTGGTTGGTTTTTTTATTTTGTTTTGTTTTTTGGGTTTTTTTTTCCCCCTTAGGGTGTAAGACAGTGGAACTCCTTGTGCACTCAATGTGTGTGGTATTTGGGAGACACTTAGCCCAACGGTATATTAGGATGCAGCCTCACTGCCTTGATGTTCCATGGGCCTTGGGGTTCTACATACTGCGGCTCACAGTCTTGGGTCTCAGGTATGACCCCCCCCCCACCCTTCTGCCTGAGTATACACCCTCAGGGAGCCTAAGGCTCTCCCTAGCAAGTATCTCTGTGTCGAGGGGGAACATCTGTGTACAAAGCTGTTGCTGTCCTGGGTCACCCTTTCTGGTGGTCCAGCTTCAGCACGAGGCAGGCTTACCTGAGAGACTAGCAGCGATGGAAGCGGGTAGCCAGGCATCTAAACAGGTAGGAGTCGGCTGCTTGTGAGAAACTAGAGTGTGGTAGTGAGGGGGCATGGCCTGTAAGCTGATAGATAACCCTTCCCACCCTAGAGTCAGCTGGCTTAGGAAAAGCCAAGTGGTGACTTGGATCTGAGCCGCCTTCCCAATGCTCTTGTGGGGCCAGCTCAATGACTGTTACAGAGGAGGTCCTGAGAGAGGAGTTTAAGGAGGGTAGCCAGGGCTAGAGGCAGACCAGGAGCTGGCACAGCCCAATTCTGTCTTAGTGGGTTCTGACAGCCATGAATATAGGTGTTGTGCTGTGCAAATCCTATGCTTGTGAGGGAGCGGGCAAGCCTCCAGGGACTATAAGCTATAGGGTTAGACCGAGGAGAGCAACGGTAACTGGCATAAAGGGTGTCCATGGTGCAAAAGACCCTGAGAGAAAGAGCGCTGCCTAATACTGTGTCTGGGCTGGCTCAGGGTTGTCACTTGATATCTTTTCCAGGACAGAGAGGGCCACATTTAGGAAGAGGCAGTGTATAGCAAAGGCAAGCTGATCAAGTAGTGCAAAGATGCCAAGCTCAGAGACTCTAGTTCAGTGGCTCTCAGCCTTCCTGCCACTGTGACCCTTTACTACAGTTCCTCATGTTGTGGTGACCCATAAAGCTATTTCGTGGCCACTTCATAACTGTAACTTTGCAGTTATGAATTGTAATATAAATATCGGATATACAGGAGGATATCTGGTATACAACCCCCAAAGTGGCCATGACCTGCACAGGTTGAGAACCGCTGCTGTAGACTTGGTCAAGTAGGGAAGGTCTTAATGGAGATGGTTGGCATGGAGATGGTTGGCATGGAGATGGTTGGCATGGACCAGGAGTTCTGAGTTTGGAAATGGAAGGAGTGAGGACTTTTAACAGAGGAACCCCTGAGTGGGGTCAGGGTTTGGGCACTGCACACTGACAGTCTTTGTACTGTGCTAGGATCAAGCCCAGCAAGGAGCTTGTAAAGAGCTGGGGCCAAAGAAAACGAGCTGCCCAAAACTGCTTGGAGGGCCAGCGGGGCAGAGCCGCGTGCATCTGATGGAGGTCGGGGTGGACTTGCTGGTCCTGACTGATTGATACAGCCCTCACATCGGTACTGAGGCCCCACACTGTAAGGACGGTTGGCTGTACCCCCTCCATGCTTGCCGCTTCGCTCAGTATCTCCTCTCCCACAGTGGCCCTAGCTCTCAGCTTTGCTGGACAGTCCTCAGGATGCCCCCATTTCCGCCCTACTCCTGCCCAGCCACCATCCCATCGCTGCCGTAGAATCACCTGCAATGTCTAGACACTACGTCCACCTGCCACTCAGCCCTCTCACTGGAGTCCACACGCAGGAGCCTTATGCCCAGTCTATTTTAGCTGAGTGGCATCATCCAAACCTTTGGGCTTTGACTTGCCATTGGACCTTCACTCCAGCTGCCCTTCCAGCCCCTGTCACAGGTACTTCAGCCTTTGCTGTGGATGAGGTACCCCTCATCCTCAGGTGCCTATGTGTCTGCCTCCTCCAGCACGTGCATGCAGTCATTTACCACCTGCTGGGAGGCCAGCCTTGCCCACCTTTGCAGACTTGCTGCCTGTGCGCTCCACCTTTGACCTTACCCTCCTAATGGCAGCTCCATTTATTTATTGATTATGTATACAGTGTTCTGCCTGCATGTACACCTGCAGGCCAGAAGAGGGCATCAGATCACATTACAGATGGTTGTGAACCACCATGTGGTTTCTGGGAATTGAACTCGGGTCCTTTGGAAGAGCAGGCGGCACTCTTAACCACTCAGCCATCTCTCCAGCCCGGCAGCCCCATTTTTACAATAAAGCTTGGCACTTGGCACTTGCTGTTGTTTCTGCCCGGTTTGTGGTCTGACGTCTGTTTTATTACCAGATCAAATTTAGGGATTTAGTCTTTGCATTATCCAATCCACAAACACCCCAAGTTCCGAGCTCAGCACCACGGCATCATACCTCAGCGTAAGGCAGTGTGCCCACCGGTTCTCCTAGTCCCATTCTTCTCCCTTGCAGCACAGTTGGTCCCTCCTGTCCATGGCCACGGACTGCTTTGAGCTTACCACGGACTGCACACAGACACACACCTACCCATCACATGGAACAACTGCATAGATATACTTAAGCAGGAACGCACACACACAAACATACAAACACACATCCACGTAAGTGTATACATGTCACTACCACAAACATGCATCTGCATACATAGCTTAAAACCATTTTCTCTTTGATGAAGGAAAACTAAGACCCCAGCTAGGCCTCTCTTTTACCTTTCGCCATGTACACTTCTCATCTCTGATGACCCCCCCCCCCCCCCGACCGCCCTGAAGTCCCACGGTGACTGCGGTTCATCTCTCCTGCGCATGGCCACACATTCCAAGCCTCTGTACACGCTTCTCCTCTGCCTGCTACTTCTGTTCTTTCCAGCCCTACCCGAGGCTGGTAGATCCTGGGGTACCACCCTGGGAACGCATGAGCAGCTTCTGCGCCTCCTCCTCGGGCCAAATGACATCAAGTTCCATTGTGAGGTTGGAGGAGTCCTCCAAGACCCCGTAAAATCCAGGTAGACCCAGGGGAAAGGGCTGGCAGGAGCCTGACATCAGCAGGTAGGACTGGCTGAGGTTCCATGTAGAATATAGCTGGACTTGAGCATCCATCACCAACCCCCGCCCCAGTTCCACTGCTCTGGCACTCACATCTCCCAAGGGTCAGCAGACCCCACAAAGCTGCTAAAAGAATTCTGGGTGGGGCCATCGGCTTATTTGCTTCAGGTATCTGGGACCCTGGTGATCTAGCAGAGGATGACTCGGAGCAGGAGAGTTGCCCGCCCCCCTCCCCCGCACACACACGTAGTCCTCATGATGGAAGCTCATCACCTGGCCACAGTTTCCCCTTTATTCCTTCCTTGCTCTCTAGCAAACAATGCCTACTTACCAGGGACCACCTGACCAGCCCTTGGCTCTGGGTTTCTAGACAGCAACAGATACGGCTCCTGACTAGCAGCCCACTGCACCCCCCTTCCCCTGCTCCCCCACACACACTGTCTGCTCTCCCAGTTGCCCCCAGGACACCCCCCCCCCCCCGTGCACTGTCTGCTCTCCCAGTCACTCCCCGCCCCCCCACCAGCCTCACAGTGGTGGAACACATTTCCTGAAGCTCACGTCACACGTCTGTAAACAGACACTTCCTCCCCTCTACCACTTGAGGCCAAAGGCTGGGTTGCTTCTCTTAATTCTCAAGGTCCAGTGCTGGGAACGGGGGGCCACCGAGGCAGGAGCAGGGTGGACAGTTAAGGAAGGACCGTGCCATGCTTAGGTGCCCTCTCCACACAGGCCTGCCTGCTCACAAGCGCCATCTCCTCTCAGGTTCACCAGGGCCCACCTTTCTCCTGCCCTGCATGGTTTCAGCAGTCTTAAGAAGACCTGTGCATAGCAGGAGACACTGTAGAGCAGACAGATACTGTGCAGAACAGCAGCAGCATGCAGGAGAGGCCCCTCCCTCATGGAAGCTGACCTACAAAGAGCAGGGAAAGTTCCAGCAAGAGACATCTCAAACAGGAGTAGCCAAGGAGAGCCATGGCTCCAAGAGCAAGCAGGGCCTGACAGGCTCCTCAGAGCCACACCATGGGAGTGTCAGGACCAGGTGGACACTACAAGGAAGTGGATGGTCTCTTCTGTTCAGATACAATGCTGGCCCAAGGCAGGGGACTGTCCCACCATCCCTCAGGAATCATAACTCCAGGGTCCTGTAGCTAGACCAGGGTCACCTATCTAGACCAGGCCATGTACTAAAACTATGGTAACTGAAACCTGTCCTGAGGGTCCTACTCTTCTTGGCAGCAAACAGTTTGGGAGGATCATTTAGCAGTGCCGTGTGTTCTGGATGACCTCTGTCACTAATGGCCATCCAGACGAAGGAGAACCGGCTGGCGAGGGCTGGCATACCTTTAACTTTTAAAACGCTGAAGAAAATGGTGTTGATAAGGGTCATCCTCAGCCAGGCCTCAGGAGGGAGGGCATTGCCCCTCATGCTGAAATGGCATGTTGGCACCTAAGGCTCCAGGGCTTCCCCTGCAGCAGCTACTAGGAAGACATCCTGGAGGGACACCCCCACACAGAAGCAGGTTGAAGGGGATACACACTTTTTCACCCAGGGGCGGGGGGTGGGGATGTCAGGTCATCAGTGAGGATCAGGACCCATTCACATTGACCCTGGACCTCTGCATGCTCACAGACCATCCAGAGAGGGTCAGGCAAGCCCAGGTGCCAATTAGATACAGGGCCTTACCAGTGCCCTGACATTTGCATACAAGCCTTTTTCCTAATGAAAGATCATTAAGGGAAAATGTAGGTGGTGGGATAAAATGCATAGCAGAGACTCCCCCTGGCGCTCCTTACTGCTGAGAAGTGGCTCTGGGCCTTTGTGTGCAGAGACACGCAGGAGTGATACTCTGGTGCACGTGTGCACGTATGCTGTTTGTGTGCCGCCACGGAACGAGTGCATCTCGAGGCTTCCGTTCTCAGACATCCGGGGATGGTTTGAATGACATCTAATCACTACTCCAGGCAGCTCTGCTTCTGGGGTGTCTCTGGCACACACCTTCATGGCTCCCCCCCCCCAGGGGGGGGGACTGCCAAGAAAGCGGAGTAGCTCTTTAACCTCGCCTTCCTTCCCTTTCTCCTCCTCAAGCACCTGCTTGAGGGGCCCACTGTGCCCTGAGCACTACTCTGCTCCTGGCGGAACTAAAGCCAGGGCAGGTGCCGCTTGCTTAGCACTCTCTGCCAGGGGAAGATCATTCATGTCACACGTGTCAGCTGAGGTGGTGAAGATGCCGTGATGGCATGACCCAAACGGTGGGGTGATAACTGCTACTAGCTGGTTCCTGCAGGGTGCCGGGCGCTGTGCTAGGTGCTGTGCACCTCCTGGATGCCTGTGAGCACAAGGAATACACTCGGACGTGGAGTAAATTACCCGAGATGCTGAGAGGCAGTGGGGTACCTGGCCAGAGGCTGTGTGAAGAGGGAGATTTGCATCCTGAGAGCAGTGGGCAGTGTCAAGCTTGGACCCAGGGAAACAAGTGGCTTCAGAGATACTGTTGGAAGAAGTGGACCCAAAGGGCTGGAGAAGACCAGAGGCCACAGCCACTGGAGAAAGGCAGGGCATGGTTACTGGGACTAGTGTGACCAGGACAGAGAAAGGCATCGTTTGGGGGATGGGCTGCCATTTCCTAAGGATCCAAGTCAGATGTATAAAGACCGATGTACGGTTGGGTAGATTGAGTCTCAGGTACTGGTCACACCTAGAAGTAGAGGCAGAGGGAGGCCCCTGCCTAGGTTAGGAATTCTTTTCTGCCTTGGGCCTTCTACCCTGGAGCCTGCTATCAGGGAAGGGGACATTTGATGGGCTATAAAGTACCTGTGACACAATAGCCGGGCAAAGACAGATCAGAGGAAAGAAGGCAAAAGATGTGCCATGGCGAGGAGCCACCCGGGCTCCCAGTCAGAGGCAGAACTGAGCCTCCTGCAGGAGAAGAGCTGCCCCAGCCACCCAGCAGGTCAGCAGGTCATGGAGGTATCTAGGAGGTAACCGTCCCCCAGGTGGTCAACAGGTGTCACTGGCTCCAGCTGTGAATACAGCTGTTCCTCATTAGCACTCTGGCTCCACTTAGGATCCCTGAAAGAGTCAGTCGGACCCTAGAGAAGACCTGAGCAGGGCGGCCATGCCTGGACTCGGTGATTTCCAGCTTTCTGATAGCCTCCCTAGAGCAGTTACCACCATACTGCCCTGATTTGTAGGCCTTGGCCATCCCTCAGGACCTGTGCCTAGCTATTGCCCACTCAGGACCCCATGGCGCCCCCATCTGCTGATTGCCCCTGGAAGGGTCAACAGGGCCAGAGCTGACACACTGTACATATTCTGTGCATCTGACCCTGTGAGAACAAGAGATGGCCCTGTGTCTAAAAGGGGTGAAAGTTAGGAGATACTCAGTTTTCCCTGGCCTCCTCCAGGCATGGCCACAGCCAGGGCTGCAGAGTAGGGCTGAGTTCCCCAAGTGTCCTGGATAGTGGACACCCACCGCAGGGTCGTACTGTGGAGACCCAGTCTCAGAGGGGACAAGGTCAGCTGCATCCAGTAGGCCAGGGGTGGCACAAGTAAATCCAGCCCTGGGGGCAGCAGGCAAAAGAGCTTTGCACAGCTCACTTCTGTCCGTCCTGCACCTGGCATCGAGCAGATCAGCAGAGTGGAAGGCTGAGCATGTTTGTTTTGCTGTGGGTTGGGCACTAACCCTGAAGCACTTAAGGGGCTGAGAGTCAATGAACTGTTCTGAGGCCTGGTGGCTGATCCCTTTCCCCATTCAGCCTGAGGTGGGCCCAGGAGGTAGCTCATGCTGTTCTCTTTTTCGTTAGGTGAAGGGCCGGATGCGAGGCAGGGAGCCGGAGCAGCCTGAGGCAGGGGGGCCTCAGGGAGCGCTGGGCCCTCCAGCCGCGCTTAGCATCATCGCCACAGCAACCAGCGACCAGACAGCAGTAGCCTGGGCAGACGCTGCCTAGGCAGACGCAAACGGACAGCTTCCTACCGTGGCAGAGTGCAGGGAATGACTACAGCAAATCAGGCCACAGTGCTGACAAGGGAGGTGGAGTGTCACTAGAGGGGAGGGTGTGGTCTCTGCCCCCACTGCACTGAGCGCCATGCCCACAGGAGAAGAGGTGCTGGGGCGGGGATTGCCGTGTGGCGTGGCCTTGCCCCAAAGCCAGTACTGAGCACTCTCTGGTCAGCTGTCTCTTCTTGCCTGCCTGTCTTGCCAACCCACGCTTCAGCATCCCTCACTGTGACCATTCTGTTTGGTGGCAAGGGGGAGAGGCGCCCATCCTGTGTTCTGCGTCCGTCAGGAGGGGCCTGCTGCTGCCGGACCATGGGATGTCGGCAAAGCTCAGAGGAAAAAGAGGCGGCGAGGCGGTCCCGGAGAATTGACCGCCACCTGCGCTCAGAGAGCCAGCGGCAGCGCCGTGAAATCAAGCTTCTCCTGCTGGGCACCAGCAACTCCGGCAAGAGCACCATCGTCAAGCAGATGAAGATCATCCACAGTGGTGGCTTCAACCTGGAGGCCTGCAAGGAGTATAAGCCCCTCATCATCTACAACGCCATCGACTCGCTGACCCGTATCATCCGGGCCCTGGCCGCCCTCAAGATCGATTTCCATAACCCTGACCGTGCCTATGATGCTGTGCAGCTCTTTGCACTGACTGGCCCAGCAGAGAGCAAGGGTGAGATTACACCAGAGCTGCTGGGTGTCATGCGACGGCTCTGGGCTGACCCCGGGGCTCAGGCCTGCTTTGGCCGCTCTAGCGAGTACCACCTGGAGGACAACGCAGCCTATTACCTGAATGACCTGGAGCGCATCGCGGCGCCTGACTATATCCCCACGGTGGAGGACATCCTGCGCTCTCGGGACATGACCACGGGCATCGTGGAGAACAAGTTCACCTTCAAGGAGCTCACCTTCAAGATGGTGGACGTGGGCGGGCAGAGGTCAGAGCGCAAAAAATGGATCCACTGCTTTGAAGGCGTCACGGCCATCATCTTTTGTGTGGAGCTCAGTGGCTACGACTTGAAACTCTATGAGGACAACCAGACGGTGAGTAAAAGCCTAGGTTTCTACCGTTGATTGCTGGGAAGCACGTGTGAGCAAAGGCAGGCTTCGGTCAGAACTGGTACTGAGCCTGGCCACATGCGTGGAGTGAGCTTCAGTGGCTCCATGAGATCGGGTGAGCGTGTCTCTTGTGTTCAGGGGAGTGTGCTGTGGAGCATGGTGAGTTTGCACATGACGTGAGGCTTCAGGGGCACGTCTGTCGAGTTGCGGGCCCCTTGCTGTAAGACCTCAGCTTTCCATGACTCCCCCAGCCTGAGGAACATCACTTTGACCTAGATGACCGTGCTCTGAGACCTTCCAAGTAACACCGCATGGCCAGGGTTCACAGAGCTCCCCAGGCGAGAACCCCTCCTTTATCAGCCATGACGACCCTCCCCCAGCAACAGATGCAACTCTGGAACTTTCCTTGTAGTGTTTGTTGGCTCCACTGCCCAGGTTCCCACGTCATTCCTAGTACACTGACTAGATATGTGCCTGTGCCACCTGCTGAGGATGTGCAAGGCAAGGCCCAGCGCTGGCATCATTAGTGCTCCGTGTGGCAGTTTAGTAAACCCATAAAGCTCCCACCAACACTACATAACATACATGTCCCGAGAACAGCAACTCCCCCGTGATTCCTCCTTGATCTCAAGAGACTCGTAGTGATGTAAAAAGTTAGAAATGGGTAAATCCAAGGTGCCCAGACCAGGCCTTGGGCTTAATGAATAAGTGCTAGAGCCACCGTCAAGGTTCTCTGAATCCCTTGTGCTAAGCTTAAAACCAGTGAGAAGGGATAGCCGAGGCACAAAGTAGCATAGAAGCAACATGAAGGAGACATAGGTCCAGTGGTTAGCTAGTAGAGCTTGGGGGGTGGGGGGAGACGATTGGAGAAATGGAAGCAAGAGTAGCCAGCATACTCAGATCCAACTGAGACAGAAGGCTAGATGCCCAAGCTGCCTACACTCTTCCCAGGAACAGCAGCAGTGGAAGCCGGACAGCCAAACAAATGCAGCAGTCTGCACCAGGGCTGTAGCTCAGTGGAACCACTGTGCCAGGCGGGAAGACTAAACAAAGCCCCAGGGCCCCGCCCCCTTTACAGGAACTGCCCTGGGAACTGGAGTGTAAGTGTCCTCTGAGTAGGGCTCTGGATGCCTGGAGCTGTGGTACTTAGAGGAAGGTATGGATGCCAGGGAGGAATCTGGACATGTGACCTCGACCACATGTGCTATGAGACAAGGGTCCAGCCTCTCCGCTTTAGAACACTGGCTTCTAAGGTCAATGGCAAAGACAGACTTCTGCCTTCCTCTGGTCTTGTTAAGGCAAGTGGTGACTGTTCTTTGAGTTCATCCAAGGACTCTAACTTTGGGCCTCTATCCCAAAGCTCTTTATGGAAGGCTGAAGGCCCTGACTACGGTGTTGGATGCCTGAGTGTTCTGGATGTAGAGAGATGGCCAGGGAGACAGAAGGCAGGGTTCTCATCCCCACCCCTCCAGCATCCGGGCATCCTGGAAACTGTGCCAGGTATTGATGGTACCCCAGTGGATGAGGTCATAAGCTGTAGGTGTGGGTGACCTGTTGCCACCTGTGGTCTACTTTGTGCTCAAGCTGTGTCTGTCTATGAGCAACTGGTCCTCAGCGTGCCAGCCCACCACCAGCCCAGCAGACTCTTCTAGCTGTCTCCACTCCACCAACGTGTGTGTTTTTAACTGTAAGTGCCATCCTAACAGATGAGAGAGGCATTACTGAGGCCGGAGTTTGAGGTTGACCAGCTGTCAGATAGAGCACAGTGCCTGGGGTTGGTAGTGGGAAAGGTATAAAGGAAGGCCTGCCAGCCGTGCTATAGCTGCCAGTCACAGAGGCTCTCCATAGTTCTGTACACTTCTGCTGACTAGAAGCTGCTCACAGGCCTTTCCAGGCCGGATCTGATGGCCTTGCCCACCATCTCCAGGCTAAGCATGGCAGATTCCCTTGGGACCCAGCTCCCAGTCCTATCATTTGCAGGCTGTGCCCACAGGTGGACCTGGATCCCGCAGGCAGGATGCTTGGTCCCTCAGTCTCATGACCAGCTCTTCCCTCTGAATTTGTCATCAAAAAATATCCCCAAGCTTTCCTGGCTCTGCCTGGCCCTTACCCACACCATCTTGTTGCCTCTCTTCCCTGCTCATGCTGTCAACAGCTTCCTGTGCTTACAGTCTCTGTCCACCCTACAGTTCACAGCCATCCCGCCTCATCCTTTTCCCTTCACACATCAGGACTAGTGCTCCTCTCAGGCAGAACTTCACGTGCTGCCTTCCCCCAGCCATGGCCTGGAGCCTGCACACTCTCACGGAGTGCTTTATCACAGGGTAAATGAATGCTCACATGTGAGCTCCCGGGGACAGGCCCTGGGAGGACTGAGGGGAGCGCCCTGGCCTCTTAGCTCTAGCCTTCCTTCAGGCCCATCCCCGTGGGGATCTTAGTGAACCCGTGCTCACCTCTTGCAGAAACCTGGCTGAGTCTGCCAGGGCATCTCCTGAGGTGGGGGAGGGGTTTGAAGCTGAGCTGTTCCCATTTATTTCTCTTTCTCCCTCCCTTTCCCATTCTCCCCCTGTCCCTCAGCCCCCCCGCTTTCTTCTTCACTCTTTCTCTCTTCCTCCCCCTACCCCTTTCTCTCTCTTCCCCATGGGCCTGATAAAGTAGTGTTGTTCACCAGAAAAGGAAATTCGTGATGGAAAACCCTAGCAAAACTGGAAATTCACTGGATTCCAGATGGTTCTGACCTTTCATGCTCCATCAGTAATATCTGACGATAGAAAACAAACAGGCTGCTGAGGAAAGACAATTCCCTCCTATGAGGCCTCCCACCCGCTGCCCCACCTAGCAGTGAGCACCTCTCACCTCTCCCTCCAACCACATGCAGAGACGGGGCTACCACTGGCTGCCTCTTCCTCCTCTCCCTCCTCTCCCTCCTCTTCCTCCTCCTCCTCCTCCTGGAATGCCCTGAAAAATCCCAGCCCCAACAAGGACTCAGGCAAGAACAGATCACACTACTTTTTGCAAAAGCTCAATGATGTTTGGGGGCAGCGCCAAAGCTGTGTACACAGCTCCTCAGAGCTCTCCATCCCTGCTCAGCTCCAAAGCCTTCATCTCTCCTCTCACAGAAGCTGATGGTGCCCCCCCCCCATCCCCATGCCTGGAGAAGGAGCCACCGCCCCACCCCCATCCCCCCAGCCCGCTAGCTGGTTTCTGCGTCAGCATCAGCGTGTTGCCAAGGAGAGATCCAGCATCTCCAGGCTTCTGGGTGAGCATGCATGAGGGCTGCAGTGAGCAAGGGCAGCATCTTGGAGGTGCAGGTTTCCAGGACATCCATGGAGTGTGGTGGCGGGCACATGCGAGGAGCCACGGCATGTGTGCCCATGAGTCACATACCCATCCCCAAGATTTGACAGGTCTTCGCGCTGACTGGGTCTCTAACCTCCTCGCAGCCTTGACAGGCAGATGGAGACTCCAGACCCACATGGGCTTCCCGTGCTCTGTTTGGTATGCTCCCAGATGCTACCAGAGGCTGAGCATAACTCAGGAACATATGGGGGTTTCTCCTGTGTGCCACCCCCCTGGCTGTTCCTGTGGGCCAGCAGCACTCGACTGCCCACCCCCTTCACACCCTCCTATCTAAGGACTTTCACTAAGCCAGCTCTGGGGCTCAAATAGACACAGGCAGAGGCTTTGCCCTCCTCGGATAATGACAGAGACAGGTTATTGAGTAGCTACAGGATTTAAACAAGGACTAAAGCAGCCACCCCAGCAGCCCATGTGCAACCGCATGGAATCATGACCACGGCTGTGATCTGTGGGAGCCCTCAGGACCCTGGGTCTTGTGGAAGTGGAAGGAAGCAGGCACCTGCCATCTAGACTCTCCCTTTGCGGACCAGCTAATGGACGCTGGAAGCCACTTAATGATAGACGGACACTTTAGAAGAGGCAGATTAAAAGGCAGAGCTCTGAAGTCCCATGGTGGCCTGCTGTGTGCCTGCCATGTCCCTGCTGTGCTGATACAAGGCCTGGTTGGAGTGGGGATGGGAGACTAGGGGCTACAGGCGAACCTACGCCAAATTCTGACAGCACAAAGTGATTGACATATGGGGGTCAGTCGCACACAGCTACTACTTAATTCTTACAAGCCCTTACACTGCCGAGGATACCTGCCCTTTTCCCAGAGCTAGCAGGCAGAGTTGCCAGGGTTGTTTCCCCCATTTGCTTTTATGTGGGACCAGTGGTGACCACTGGTGCCCCACAAGTTAGGCTGAGCCTCAGGAAAACTTACCACAAGGGTGCCTCATACTCACTTGGCAGATAGATAGCCAGGTACAGGATATCACTTTGGGTTGAGGTGCAGGTTCTGTGGGTAGGGAAGACTAGAGCAGCCGCACTCCAGGCAGGGAGGGAGCCTAGACTATCACCTTGCCTAGGTCCTGGGCTCTCAGCAGCAGCCCCTTCCCACGTCTGGGCAGGTCAGACCCAACATTCCAAGGGCAGGCCAGTTTTCACATGGCCCGTGCTGCAGCTGTAGTAGGCTTTCAGCAGGCACCGTGGAGTGGGTAGGCCACGAGAAGGCCTGGGGAGAGCTACAGACCAAAGACCCTGCCTTAGCTTGTCTGAGGGAGATCCTGTGGGTGCTCATCCTTTATAGGTGACCCCAAAGGAAGGGATGAGCCTATGAGACAGTCCTGAAAACACAACATGAACCTGCCACCGGAGCCACGCACTTTATCATGTGCAGATTGAATGGGGAGCTTGTTTAGTTTCTTGTTAATGGAGTTTAAGTCATTTGTAGTAGTAGCTCGTGCCTCGATCTCAGTTCTCAGGAAGCTGGATTATCTTGAGTTCAAGGTCTGCCTGGGCTCTAAGAGGAAATCTTGTTTCAATTATTTTATTTTATTTTACATTTATTGGTGTTTTGCCTGCATATATGTAGGTGTATCACGTGTGTACCTGGTGTTGTCAGAGGTAAAGATCAGACCCCCAGGCACTGAAGTTATGGATGGTTGTGAGCCACCATATGGGTATGGGGAACTGAACCTGGGTTCTTAGCAAAAACAGCAAGTGCTCTTATCGATCGAGCCATCTCTCTAGCCCCTTGAAGAAATGTTTTAAGGAGTTTAAGCCACAGATAGTGACACAAGCCTATAAGCCTAGCAAGACTAAATCGGGATTATAAGCTAAAGACCAGCCTGGGAAAAAAAGAAGCTATTTAAATATCGTAATAAAATGTGAGGTGTTGAGCAGGGCGTGGTGGCGCACACTTCTGATCCCAGAACTCAGGAGGCAGAGGAAGGTGGATCTCTGTGTGTTGGGGGCCAGCCTGGTCTACATAGTGAGTTCCAGGATAGCCAGGATAAACCCTGTCTCAAAGGAGGGGGGGGGGGGGGGTTATTGAGAGGTATGCAAGGTGCTTGCAGTAAAACAGGTTCTCAGCCTGTTGAGAATGGCACTGGTTACATCCAGCCACAGGAAGCGGTTCCAAACGGGAAACAGCCAAATGCGTACGATAGCCCCTCTTGCGGCGCACAGAGACTGGATTGGAAGGGACCTTACAGGTTGCTTAGTGCCCTTAACCAGCAGTTGTTCAGATGAAGAATTGCATCGGAGTGTCTGCGCCACGTGTCCCAGTACTGACAGAGTCGCTTAAGAGAGGAAAGATTAATTTGCCTCACAATCCAGGGTGTACAGCCCACCGACCCGGGGCTGGAGGCTGAGGCAGCAGGAGGCTGCAGAGCAGCATGCTCACATCTTGGTAGAGCTTGAAACAGAGCCTGGGAAGAAACTAAAAGCAGATCCTGCCCAAAGGTCACCAGCTTCCAAAGGCCACCGTAATCCGAAGGCGTCCACGACCTCCGAAAACAGCACTGCCAGCTGCGGGTCGGTTTTAAAGCGCATGTGCCTGGGAGACATTGCATGCTCAAACTGTAGCCCTCCCCGGTCTATCAGCCCACATTATATAGGAGGCTCAAATTAATGACCATCTAGGATGGCCTGCCCCCCAACAGTCAGTAGCAGAACCCCAGGAACCCCACTCTGCCTCCTCCTGACCCAGTTAAGGCCACAGCCCCAACAATAGTGTCTAGTGTTTAGTATCATGCCAGGGAGGCTTGTGGGCCACATGCAGTTTGCTTGTGAGAGCCACAAATCATGACTCTGGGATGACAGAGACTGGGACTCAAAACCTGTAGAGTAGCATGGCAGGGCGGCTTACGTCTCAAGGACTGGTGGCCCCCTGGATGGCACATCCCTGACTCCACAGGCGTGAGAGGCAGAGAGGACCAGAATGAAGCAGGGACACAGTAGTCAGCCGGACTGAGCTGTCCACACTGTCCAGGCAGTGAGTGAGAGGCGTCTGTTCTCTTTAGGACCCTGGGGTTCACCTAAGTCTTAGGGAGAAGGGTAGAAATTGGAGGGCACCATAGCATGAGGCCTCTGGGCTTGGCAACTGGCATTTCAGATACCTGAGCTGAGACTTCCCATCTGCTCTCAGAGAGACATAAGCTACAAACACTGTCGTCAATTCCTCGTCATCCTGGGTACTTCCGAGGACAAAGCCATCCTCTGTGCAGTGGCCTCTTGCTCTTGGTAGGTCCTTTGGAAAGCCAGGGCCCTGTGATTTGGGCCTTGCTTCTCAGCACACCTCCGTGCTTCCCACACCAGAAATGCCTGCACGGGAGAGCTCTGCACTGTTCACGCGGCCTTTTCCCTCATCACTCCTTCATTTCATCCTTGTGAGCTTGGCTGTGTAACTCTCATACACCTTTACAGAACAGACAGATAAGTATTGTGGTCTTGGGTCTCTGAGACTATTGACCGTCCCACAGCAGGAAGCAGCCAACTTGTGTCCTGGTCTGTGTGGAAGGAGCACCCTTTACATTTGGCTTTGAAGGAGGGTTGGGGGAGGGGCAGGACCTGTCCCAGGTACTGGCCCCTTGCAGAGGAGCATGTCACAACAGCCCTGTATGCCAGTCCAACTGCTGTGACTGGCTTTTTACCAGCTTGCAGGAGTTAATTTCATCTTCAGCAAGTTTTGAGCAGTCTGATGTCACAGTGACAGTGTCAGCAGCTACATCACAGGAGATAGCCAACTTTATACCTCAGTCCCATTTCCCATCCCCACCCAACTGGCTATTATTTATCAACAGTCTACAGACAGGACACCCTAGTGGGAAGATCCTGCCAAGCAGCCAGACTCAGCGGATGATGAATTACAGGAGTCACCGCTTGCGTGCTTTTGGAGAACTGAGCAATGCGTTCGTCTGCGCCTTCCTCTGTGGCTCCTTGGAGATTTCTCCTGACCCACTGACCACACGCCATTTCTATTGACATTATCCTTTCTGGAGAAGGCACCTTTGCCAGAATAACTCCTTGCTTGGCCCTCCCTGCTGCTCTCTCTTCATGGACTTAAGAGAACTCTGCTGCATTAGAGAAACAGCTATAGAACTGAATTCTGCTTTCTCCCTGTAAGCTAACCTGAGACCCTTTGGCTCAAGCTGGGCCCATCTTGTGTCCTCCTTCATCTGAGAGAGAGCCAAGTCCTGAGGCATCGTCCCGGAAAGTAGTCACCTAGAATGTGCAGGCCCCAAGCCCAGTGAGCTCACGATTTCGGGACATACCAGTCATCACATTCTTCCTTCCTCTCCCGAGGGACGTGGAGTAGGCATTACGTAGCCCCTGGACAGTCTGTGGGAACCCTCTGAAACAGCTGCCATGGGCCAGAGAAGTCAGGAGGGGCCCTTTTGCCTTGGAAATAAGTTGGCTGGGGAGTGTAGGGAGCCAGAGATCAGCAACAGGGCCTGAACAGATTGGGACAAGGGTCGAATGGCAAGCTGATATCAACCGCAGAGAATCTAGCCTAAGAGCTGTGGGTACTGTTGGGGCAACTAGTAAAGGCCGAACCCAAGAGGCTGTCTGGGACTGTGGACGGCACAGTTCTGTGGATGGCACAGTTCTGTGGACGGCACCCTGTACTGAGGTCAGGGTAAGGTGAGGTCGAACAAGGGGTGTAGTCCAAATACACTGTGATGCGGAGCCAGAGGTGGCTTGGTTTCAACCCCCCAATCTACACTGCCAGGGTGATCACGCAGTGCACTCAAAAGGATGCCCTGCTCTGAGCTGTACAGAGAGATTCAAGGCAGAATAGCTTCTGACTCCCATCCACTCGGCTGCCCTGGCCGGTGGGTAATTAATTTCCTGAGCGTATTAGCCCTGCTCATTATGCACACATCAGAACGGCTCTGGGGTTTTAAGACACAGATGATTATTATTGTTTTAAGGGATTTGTATAATCCAAGAACTGAAAAGCAATGTTCCCACTTAACAAGAACACACCCCAAGGTGGTGAAGGAAAGCCCTGGGGCCTCCTCCGCTGGGAGCAGGGGCTCCTGGTGATGAGGGTAATGTGTTAGATCTGCCATGCAGGAGACTTCCTTGACTGGCCTTGACCAACAGCAGAGTAGGGTAAGCATGGTCAGGGTAGGTAGGTCTGTCCTGGGGAGCCAGAAAGGCGCTGGCAGAGTCCATACAGTACTGACGGTCTCTTTGCCCTCTGTTAGGCCCTGGATATCTAAGGATACACCCATTGTTGGTGAGAGCATAATGATAGCTACTTCTTCTTCCTGTATGTGCCCTGAATTGGGCAGAGGACAAATTCAGGCTAGGTGGGAATTATTAGCCCTCACCCCATCTTCTTTGCACCCCATCTCTTCGGCTTGTGCACTATGTCTAGTTTTATTAGTAGAAAAACTAATGTGTACCCAAGGCCCTAGGCCTCATCTGCTGAGGTTTCCGGACCTAGGGCCATAACCCCACACAACTTTTCCTGGCCTGTCATGCCCCTGAGAAAAGGTTACCCTGATCTACAAGGTGGCCCAGACATCCTCACTCAGCATTCTAAAATAGGAAATTCAAATTCTCCAAGAAGTTTGGCCTAGACAGAGCATGACCGTTGGTCATGTTATAACTCATGCCTACAGCATAGCAAGAGACTCTAAGCAGCCCAGCCTGGGCCTTGCAGGGCCAAGAACATATCCTGATGGGCAGCCAGGACTATGGGCCTTTCCTTGCTGTGTGCTGTGGCTGCTATTGGCCTTTGTTAGCTTAGTGGGCCATCAGTGGCCTCTCCTACACTGGCCCTAGTGGAGCTCTTTGCCTGGCCCGCTTATATCCAGACCATCCCAGACTCTCAGTATCAGCTCTATCATTGGATGGTGGTGATCTCTTTGCCCAGCCTGCCCCAGACTGAGTCGGTCCCCAGGATTTCTCTTGCTTTCTGCAACACCACCTGCTCTGGAAGGATTGATTGGGTCACACAATGGCAGTAAACTCATGACGGGCAGGATTGGAGAAAGGTTAGGGGTTATGGGTGCCACCCAGTGTTTCCTGACCCATACACCTTGAAGGCCAGGAGTTCCTCCAGGTACAGAGTGTGGGCTCAGGACCTCGGCAATACACTGGGAAGCAGATGGATTTCAGGGGTTAGGTTGAGAGCGCTTGGGAGATACTGAGTATTGGCCCATGCTAAGAACCATAGAGCATAGCCATGAGAGCAGCCATGCTACTTGGAAGGAGCTTTCTCTTCTCGTCTGTCTTTTGTTTTTATAACTGCTGCTCATGGCCTATTCTGTGGTTCTTACAACATTCCAGAAGGTCACAGCCTGCGCTATAAACATGGCATCCTAAGGCCTGGCCATAAGCCCAAGCCTTGATCACTGTCTGGAACGCAAAGGGCCTTCAGCCTTGGCCCAAGTACCTTCCCCAACCACTGAGGCCCAGAGAGAAAACACAACAGATAGTCCAGGAGTCCTTGGTCTATGCCCACTGCGAGTATGACAGTCCCCGCAGCTGTAGGCCCTTGGAGGTGACTCTAGCATGTGCCAGAATTCCTACATGACTTGGCTGCTTTGCCTTTGTGTTAACCGAATCATTGGCCATGAGTGTGGAAGTCGTTCTTTTCTAGAGCATGTGATCAGGGAAGACTAGGAGCCTTGTCCTTGGTGCCTCACTCTGTTCTGTGCTCCAACCGTTCCTCCAGTGAGGGCTTTAAAGTTGAGTTCTCCTACCAAGTCACTGTCCCTCCAAGTTGGGCAGCTGATGCATTTGAGGTGGAGTACAGCCCCCACCTCAGCATGTGCGGTATTGGAGCCAGGGGCAAACATCCCAGGCTCCAGGCCCCTGTTCTGATAGTACCAGAACCCACAGAGTAAATTACAGCTGGCTTCCGTGACTGCCAGAGTACACACATGTGTGTTCTTCCCAAAGAAGCTCCGTCACTTTAACCAAAGTGTAGCCAGCTCAGCAACCTCTCCCCCTCCCCCCCAGCCTTCAGGTGATGTCACTTGAGAGCAATGACGACCTAAGTCGTCTTTCATAAACTATGAGCATTGCAAAAATTCATCCCACTGGCCATAAGCCGATGTTCCCCACTGCTCTCTCTTTACCCCCAGTGTCTCTTGTTCCTCAAAGGAATGGCCCAGCCCTATTACAAGACTTCCACAAGCTTTGGTGCCTGTGGGGGTGGGGGAGCCTGGCTCTGCTACTAAAGCATGCACCTGCTGAACAGTCCAGGTGATGTACGCCTGAGGTATCCCTTGGAGAACAAACAGGAGGGGCTTTGTGCCCTGGTTTTCTTCACAGGCCTGCATCTGTATTGACAGTCCCCAGGCTATAAGACACTTGCTTCCTGCTGTCGGTCAACTTCCTGTTAGTGCCTGGCAGCTGGGATCTTCTATCCCACCAGCAAGGTTTTTCACAGAAGTAAAGAGGAGGTTGGCTCTTAATTCAGTGAAAGCAAAGGCAGCCTAGGACTGTGAAGAGGCTGGCACCTTTCCTGAGGGGCAAGAGACCCCATAAGCTGGGGCAGGAGCCACAGCCTGATCACCCCATCCCCAATGCTTCTGCCCCCAGACCTGGACAGTGGACAGGACTTGGTACTTCAACTCCTCTTGAAGTAAATTTGCCTAGCATCTTGTGTGAGTTTCTGTTCCAGACCTAAAAGTCTTAGGATGTTCCTAAGTCACAAACTCAAAGTATATGATGCCCACTGCCCATGTCATACTCTGAGGTTCTGCCTCCTCTGGGACTTGAACCAGCATCTGTTAAAACAGAAAGAATCACCAAGTTCTAAGAACTTGTCTGCCATTGGTTCTGGGATCCATTAAAAATAAAAGGTGTGCATGCCTGTAATCCCAGCACTCAGGGAGGCAGAGGCAGGTGGATCTCTGTGAGCTCCAGGCCAGCCTGATCTACAAAGTGAGTCCAGAATAGCCAGGGATACACAGAGAAACCCTGCCTAGAAAAAAAAAAAAAAACGATGGATGGATGGATGGATAGATAGATAGATAGATAGATAGATAGATAGATAGATAAGAAAGAAAGGTAGGTAGATGATAAGACAGTGTGACTTACTGGTTACTGGACCTCCTTCTGAGAGGCCACTGACTAAACAGGCCGATGACTGATGGCTATATTCTTTTTTTTTTTTTTTTTTTTTTAATTAATTTATTCTTGTTACATCTCAATGGTTATCCCATCCCTTGTATTCTCCCAATTCTCCCTCCCTCCCATTTTCCCCTTATTCCCCTCCCTATGACTGTTCCTGAGGGGGATTTCCTCCCCCTGTATATGCTCATAGGATATCAAGTCTCTTCTTGGTAGCCTGCTATCCTTCCTCTGAGTGCCACCAGGTCTCCCCCTCCAGGGGACATGGTCAAATATGAGGCACCAGAGTTCGTGTGAAAGTCATACCCCACTCTCCACTCAACTGTGGAGAATGTTCTGTCCATTGGCTAGATCTGGGTAGGGGTTTAAAGTTTATCTCCTGTATTGTCCTTGGCTGGTGCCTTAGTTTGAGCGGGACCCCTGGGTCCAAATCTGCCTATCATATTGTTCTACTTGTAGGTTTCTAGGACCCTCTGGATCCTTCTACTTTGCTATCCTCCCATGCTTCTCTCATCTAGAGTCCCAATAGGATGTCCTCCCCTCTGACCCAGTTTCCTGATAAGTGAAGGCTTTCATGGGACATGTTCCTTGGGCTAGTATGCAGATATAAGTCTGATGGCTATATTCATACCCATAGAAACTCTTATCAGCTAAGTCAAAAACAACAACAAAACAAACAAACAAAAAGCCCAGGTACTGTAGATTCCTATCTCCAGCTAACACTGGGGCCTGAGTGTTGGTAGGGCTGTAGGCTGGCAGTCATCCTAGTGTGTCTTGTGGCCACCTGTGTCCATCTGGACGGCCCAGCTCCAGGCTGACCCAGCAGCACAACTCTGAGCCCCTCATCCAACTCCTGGGGATCTAGAGCAATTCACACAGCACATCATGGGGTCCGGGCTTTCGATGCAGAAGGATGTGGGGTTACTGGGAACAAAATAAACAGGAACAGAAGGGCAGTAGCCATGAGCACATGACCCAGGTCGCACAGCAGAGCACTGCGCATGCTGCCAAGAGAGAGCCTAGTCGAGCAAGGGGTGCCCCCCCACTACACAGATGAAAACAATGTGGGTCTAAGCATATTTCCCTGGTTGCAGAGTCAGGGGCCTCCAAACATATAAGTCCCAATGAGGACCCTTTGCTGTCCACTACCCAGGGACAAGGCAAGGTCACCCCAGCCCCTTCTGCACTGTCCAGGTAAACAGGAGGTGGCCAGAGGCTTACCTGCTACATGAGGCAGGAAGTCGTTCCTGCTGTCGCTGACAGGTTCACAACGAAGGTGTCCCGTCCCATGTCACTAGAGCCGGAGGTATAGCCTTACCCACAGCCTCTTATCTTGTTTAAACAGCCTTTGCTGTTTGAAGTGGCAGGCCTGGCGTGTACTGTTTCTGTGAACATTGCACTTGTCACTCGGCACTTGGAGGGACGTGGGTAAGCAGGGGCTGACTTCTGGACCCAACCTCCAACCCAGAGAAATCTCCTTTGCTGCTGGCCAGAGGCCTGCCCCCGAAGTAACTGTGCAAACTAGGTCGCTCTCCGCTTCCTGTCTAGATGACAGCTGACTGGCCCTGGGTGGGGAGGGGCAGCAGCTAGGGGAAGAGAAGGTGACAGTAAAAGGGACTGGATGACAATAGGACCTGAGGAAAGAAAAGCTGGTGAACACTAGATAGCCAGAATTTCTGACTTTACAAGATGTAGTGGCCACCCTCCTCACTAACCTTTCTATACCACTAGGACAAGGTGGCATCTGTGGCCTTAGGTCTATCTGCCTGCAGGTGGAGGCTGCAGCTTGGGCTGGGCAGCTGGGCCATGCATGTTTACAAGCAGGATGTCCAGGACACCCAGCAAGAAGGCACAGACACAGAGAGCACTAATTCACACATGCAAACCCAAGACTTCGCCTGCCAGGATGTGGGATCCGATGGTTCCTGATCGTTTCAAAGCTGATCATCTGACCCCACACCTTTCTAGTCTCTCACCAGAGCAGCCCTCTGAGGGTCAGAGCTGTAGTGACACAAGATGCAGACGACCTATCGCTGGGAAGCAAAGCTGCAACAGACCGGGAGGTCCCAGCCTCACTCTTTGGGTACCTGTCACCTCCCCAAACCACAAACTAGGTATCCTGACAGAAATTGTTGGGAGTCTTCCCAGCTCAATCCTGGTCATCTGTAGACCAGGCCCAAGGCTAGGGGCACAGAGTGGACAGCCAAGCACCCAAGCTTCCTCTTACCTAAGCCTACTTTCATCTTCACCCCACCCCTACCCGCAACATAGCTGCCACTTGAGATGCCATCTGGCCCTGTCTGAAGTTTGCCCCAAGTTAAGGAGATCAGATCCCAAGACAGTTGGTCACGAACTCACAGACAAATAATGAGCCACTGACAAGAGTACTGTCTAAATGGAGCTAAAAGCACAGCACTAAGAGGCTGAGGTTAGGATCTGTAAAAACTGGAAAAGTAGGATTCAGTGAGCCAGCCAGAAGGACAGTGCATGCAGAAAGACATTATGGTGAAGGCCTCTGGGCGATGTGGATACATGGACGAGGCAGGAAACGTGTGGCCCAGAGATGGAAACCTCTGGAGGTTGCCCACAAGGCACACACAGGGAGACAGGTCCCTATCACAGACCCCCAGCATTGTGTCCATGCTGCCACCCCATCCCAGACATGGTCCTCGGTGTGACACCCCTGGTCAGTATACTGCTGCCTAGCTCAGCACACTCAGCGTTTGTTTCCTATCTTTCTGGACAGCGGGTCATTTGTGTGTTCGTCTTCTGAAGGACTTGGTTCTCTCAAGTTGAGTTTGCTCATTGCTCCTGTCTGACCCTCAAGCAGGGAGTAATGGCTACCCCTCCAGACTCTTCCCCAAATACCACTCAAAGCCCTAAAAGCGCAAGCCTAGTAGAAGCGGTCACACACAAGGAGTATTGAACCGAATCGGAAGGACCCGAGATGTGAGTGTAGGCAGGGACTCTAGTTTGGAAACCTGTGGCAGATCCCAGAGACAAAAATAAGGCAGTGTGTGGAGCCAAGTGGTGGGCAGATAAAGACAAGAATAGGGCCTGCGAGCAGGGCCCTGGAGCCGGACAGTAGGCCAGCTCGTACCTTCCGCTATAGTAACCTGAGCAGGCACACAGCTGCAAGGTCCATGCGTGGTGAGTAGGTGAGGTGTAGGGGCAGTTGTGCGCAAGTGGTCGCCCCGAGGGAGAGCGCTCTAAGCACAAGTGGGACCCAGCGTTAGCTAGGCAGCAGCCCTCTCTTGGCTCCTGAGCCTCACCAGCCGGGCTCTCTCTGTGCTACTCCTACAGACAGGCTCCATGACAGTAGAACTCACTGAATCGTTAGCCCCGCCTACTCCAATCCTCCAGGCATGTAAGTTTGCAGGAGGAAGGGGATGCTAACCAGATTAGATTAGAAATAAGTCCCCTGGCATCTTCTTCGGCTCTTGATACATCCCAGTTCCCTCAGGCTAATATCCTTGACCAAGCCTGAAGGTGATTCAGTCTGAGCGGAACTCTCCTTGGTCCAGGGTGGTGGGCTAGGCGGGGGTAGGCGGGGCTAGGGGTTTGTTGAATCTATAAAATAGGAATGCTTCAATGAACCCCGTCATGACTCCTCACCCTGGGCCTAGAGCCCTGCGTCACTTTTGTGGTGTGAGTAGCAATGTGGACTCCCCAACAGTGGATTCTCCTGTCAGGAGCATGTCACCCTAAGAACCTTCCTCAGGCCAGAGTGAGCCAAGAGATCTTCCTTGAATGAATCAGAGGAGAACCAGGTCCCCCAACTCCCCAGGGCCCACTGCTACCAAGTACTCCCAGGTAGACATATTGGACTAAGATGTAGGGCCTCCTGTCTTTGGTCTTTATTGCTGTGTGAGACAGAGGGTGGAGGTGTCCTCTCCAGTTGTCATGGAAACGGCAATCTGTCTGCTGAGAGTCTGGGTGCTAAACTGACAGAGGGAGGGGCAGCTGGCCCTGGGTGACAGCTGCCTCTACCACCTTCCAGCCTTTCCAGCCATTCAGTGCTGAGAAAGACCCAAGGGGCTGCCACACACTTGAATGTGGCTGGTGTACCCAGAGTACCTGGGAGCCTCCCTGTGGGCAGCCGGGCCAGAGGCACACCTGCCTTGTCTCTGTTAGGGTTAGCTGGCCTTCCATCCAAGCCCTGGGGTAAACGCCTGGGCTCTGCTCACTGCGGCCTCTTCACCGAGAAGATGGGGTGGAATGGGGGAAGCCAGCAGTCAGTAGCTGGCACTGTCTGGAGAGAGCCAGACATCTGGGACTGATGCTTCCCAGCTTGCTCCTACTGCCAGGAAACTGTGCCATGATGCTTGCTTAGATTTCAGCCGACTTCCCCTCAGTGTTTGTCACCTCACTCCCCAGGCATTCTGAGCTCCTTGAGGACACCACAGCATGGATAGTAACCTCCCCCGTGGCTCTAAAGCAGGAGAGAGTGGCAGAGCCAGTTGCTACCAGATAGGAAACACGGCCACAGATCTCCAGACCAGCAAGCGAGTGCACTGGACTTAGCATAGCCTGTCCATGAAGGGAGACCCTGGCACCATGAAAAGTCTCAAGGGCCTGGCTGACAAGCCTGATGTTGGTGTCATGGGGCCTTGGAGACCAGTCTCAGAGGGGGAAAGAGATGCCTCATTTAGTTCCGAGCCCAGGACCAACTTCTAAGAAACACAATCCAGTACAGGTCACTAGTGCACCAAGATAAACACATTATTTCACTAAGGCAAGAGTTGTGGTCTGGGATATGAGAACTGACACGCACAGACTCACCACACAGCCTGGTAGTGAGTGAGACATGAGAGGCGCCTTTCTCCAAGAAGCCAGCAGAGCCATGTCCAACAGAAGCTCCCCAGCAACTAATCTTAGTGACAGTCCTAGACTCCAGTGGTGCCAGGCCCCAACAGCAGTGGGCTGTTTCAGATCTATCTTTATCATTTCCAAACCAGAGGCTTCTGGGCACAGAGCACAGCAGACTCAGGCAATGCCTTAGTTCCCTTTCCCTGTGGCTGTAATAAAAGCTACTTCAGGGAGAGAGAGGCCATTCTGGCTCACGGTTCTCAGGGGACACAGTCTATCATGGTAGGATAAACATGGCCGAAAAGATGTGGCCGCAAGCAGGGAAAGGAAGGGTGCAAGGAGCCATAGGCTGCCTGCTCACATTGCATCCACACCCAGGAAGCAAAGTGTAAAGAAGAAGTGGGGGGTGGGGTCCCTAGTGATCTACTTCCTCCATTGAGGCTCCGCCCCATATGGTTTGACGACAGCACCATGAGGTGGGGACCACCTGAGCCCGTGGGAAACATTTCACATCGAAACCACAGGGCAGGACCTGTGGCTAGATGCCCACAACCATTGACCCTAAGGGCAGGAGGCTTGCAGTCTAGACCGAGGAAGAGAGAGATACTGAGGTGTGGCCAAGCATAGAGCTGCTAGAGCTGGGTAGACCCATGCGGCACTGAAAGACGCCTCCGAAGATAGCAGCACAGGCTAGCGGCTAGGTGGGTCCTAGCAGGGAGAAGAAATTGAGCACATGTGCAGGGTGGGAGCACACTACAGCCAGAGTGGCTAGGATAGGAGCCTGGAGGAAGGGTCTGGAGAGGCCCAGCGGGGCCAAACCCTGAAGCATATGGCTCTGTTGTGGGAGGACTTGAGACATGAGAGTAGGTCCACACTGGGAGTCCTCAGAGGCGAACCTGCTGCATTTTAGTACTGACTGAAGTGTGCACCAGGGAGGAAGGAGCAATCCCCCAGGAGCAAAGCCCAAGTTAGCTCACAAGTGTCAAGGGACCAGCTTCCCTTTCTTCTCAGTCCACGTAAGACCCTGCAAGATATTACTTCTTGACGAGTAGCCCGGGTCAAGGCATCATGGCCAGCTGGGACCTGGCCGTGGCCCAGTTGCTCAGCTGCTGTGCCTCTGAGGCTTGCTCTACGTTAGAGCTGGGTGATCCAGATCTGGCTAAATGACCTCTGTAGCACAGGTCCTATCTTGGTTCTTGTCAGCACTCTCTCCATCCCACTTAGGATCCCAATTGTCACCACGTGGAACTGGCTCCCACTTCTAACTCATCGGGGTTACCCCTGGGGATAAGTGCAGGCCAGGATTTTGAGCCTCCGAGCCCCTGCTGAATGACCTCAGAGCCCAAAAGGAAGATTGAAGTCTGAAGTCCCCAGGAATCCCTGACAAACACTGACGGGGGGGGGGGGGGCCGGGGGGCCACCAATTAAGCTGCCCTGCCCCCTGCATTGTTGGCCAGACTGGCCTCTGCCATAAAGTTCAGGGACAAGGGTGTTGCACTTGCCTCACTGAAGCCTCTATCAGCGAGCTCCCCGGCTATACCACACTCAGTATTCTGCTTGGCTTGGAGGAGAAGCAAACATCTTTCTCTTACCTGAAGGACCAACCCTGCTCTTTAAAGACAGTTTGCACAGGCTCCTCCATTCCAGGGACCTACTGAGGCCTAAGGGTGAGCCCCCCCGGGAGTAGCCTGAGATCCTTGCTGCCCACCAGCAGTGGAAAGAAGTCAACTGCACACCAGGACTGCTGACTGGGACGGGTCACAGTCATGGTGTCTGTCAGCTACTCCTATGACCCTCAGCCACACTGCCACTTAGTAGACAGCCCCTCCTCACCTTGGTACTCCCAAGCCTTTCACCAAAAGGAAGGCCTCTGTCACTCTGTGAAGAACACCAGTCTGAATCCAGTGAGACCTGTGAGGCCCCTCCCATCCAGACTGCCCCCCCAAGGCTGGCAGTTTGTAGCTCTGACTGGGTCATACCTGCTAACAAAGCTGCAAGATTGACAGTCTGGTGAATGGAGCTCATTCATGACACAGACCAGCCCCACTTGTAGGGTAAAAAGCTGAATTCATTCTTCTGTGAAGAATACTCTGGGCTTTTCTACCACAGGCTAACTTGAACTTCCCACATTGCGCCAGAACTAATTTAACCTACAGGTGAGGAAAACTGAAGCCCAGGGCAGGATAGATTCTCCCTCCCTCCCTCCCCACACGCAGCTGGTGTGACACCCCATCCCTGGCCACATCCCCTCACAATACGCTCACAGGTGACTAGGCCCCTCAGCCACAAAGGCCCAACCGAAACCCCCCTGCTGCCATGAGCCTTGTGTTACTTACTTCATCCTAGCTGTTGGCAGAAATCCCAGCTGCCAGCAGTTATCTGAGCCCGGGTCCAGGGTCTAAGCTTCCCATCCCACCCCAGCCCTCGGCCACTCTGTTTTAGGGGGACAGTTACCTGTGCTATGTTAGAAGTGGGCAAACAGTCCTGGTAGTTGACAGAAGAGGGATTTCTGCCTCTTCTCATCCACTGCCCTTTCATGCTGCCTACCCAGTCAGGGGACAGAGACAGGATGACACTAAAAACGAGCCCAGACCTTGTATGCATAATCAGGGACACCTGCCCCTGTGTGTTGCCAGGTGTGCAGAAAGGGAACCAAATGGCTAACCTGACACAAGCTCACTCTGGCTGCTGGCCTCCTCAAGGGGCCATTCCAGGACCGAGCCCTGGTTTGGCTCCTGGCACCTGGAAGGCTTTCTAGGAACGAAGACCTTCTGTTTCTTCGGGTGACATGCTTGAAGGTCCTTAGGGATGTGCCATAAGCTCCCCTCCACCCCGTTTGTAAGAAATCCAAGCGCGGGCAAGCACCACCCTGGGACAAAAGAAGTTATGTGGCACTGAGACCGTATGGAGCCATCTAAACATGTCAAAACTGTCCAGGAAACAGCTGTGGTGCGCCCCAGGGACTGCTACCTAGCCTCGGTGTGGCTGGCATGGCTGGTTGCGAATCCCTGGTTCTCACCACCAATCAGCAGACTTTCCACATTGGCCAGGCTTCTGTCAGAATCATATGCTCTGTGGTATTTATCTAAGTGAATGTTCAGATGAGCCCCAGCCCCCTGGAAGATGTCATTTCCGTACTGAAAGGGCCCTTCAGAGAGCTGAGTGGTTAAGCCCTGGCTGGCCTCACAGCAACTTCTGACCACAGCACTTCCACTATGGCAGCTGGAGAGGTACTGGTAAGGGAGATGTCCTGCCAAAAGGGAATATTATGGGGTTTTTTAAAACCGAGCTCTGAGGAGTCATTACCACCCTAGGGCTTGGCTCAGGTGTGAAAGGAAAGCCTCCCCACCCCTTACTTCTATCCCTGCAAGTGGGCTATGGCTTGCTTGCTTGCAGCTCCTCAGATTCCGGGATCAAAAGGGAACGTGTTGTGTTGGGCTAGTGGAGAAGTTGCTACCAGACTAAGGGTGCAGTAGAGGTGCCCACCGTACCGCCTCTAGAAGCAACTATGACCCATAAAGCCAAGCAGACATAAATAGAGAGAAGGCGGGAGAGACGCTCCACAGACTGACTAGGGCACAGCCAGATGTAGTTTATGGGGTCGGCAGGCCTCACAGAAGAAGGGGCCTGAGGCAATGCCCTATAGGAGAAGCAGAGCATGAACTGACAAGGAGTGCTGTAGTGGTGATGCTCGGAGGCCAGGCAGAAGGCCAGCCTCAAGCCCTCCCATTCTCACCCTTGAATTTCATAGCTTCTAGAGTCACAGCCTGGAATGGCATGGCCCCTCCAGGGGCAGTGATTCGAGGTAGCAGGGTGCCACTGTGTGAGAGCAAGGGTGCAGCTCCAAGAGTGTGGATGTGACTGTGAAACTGGCTCCAAGGGCACTGGACTCATCAGTGGGCACAGGAGGCCGGGATGGGTACCAGGTCCGAAGACAAGGCACAGCTCCCACCTTCACCTCTAATGTTGCTCCTTTGGAGCTAAGTGCAAGCCCTCCCCCACCCCCCCCCCCACCCCTACCCCAGCCGCTGGATCTTCTGATTGGCCTCATTTAGCCAGGGTTCTGATGGTGAATGCCTGTGCATCTTCATCCCTCCTCCACCGCAGAGCCACAGGCAATCACGGTACCTCTGGTCTATAGACAGATTCAGGCCCCAGGACCTGCCTCTCTTGCCAGGCCCTCCCATTGAGAGGTCGTGTGCTGGAGCTACATCAGCCATGCTGCGCCCTCTAACCAACCGTCCACTTCACAGAGCTTCAGTGCTCACACAGTGACAACACACCCAGCACCAGGAGTCCCTCTGGAGGACAAAAGGAAGTGGCTAGCTACGGGAACTCTGGAAGCCTCGTGTCCCTATGAGCCTACAGGCCAGTGCATAGCCAACGCCACAACAGGCGTTTCTGAGTCTTCCCGGGCAGCTCCCAGGAGATAGGAGCATGTGCACAGGTGTTATTTGAGGCACACCATCTCCCAACAGACTCGAAGTGATGTTCATTGTGGTTCTGCCATCGTCAAAAGCTAAGAGGAGGCCACCAGGAAACCTGAGCTTGAAACTGTGGCAGAGCAAGAGGGTCCTGGGGTGTGAGGATGACCTGAGATGGCTTAAGACAACAATGGGAAAAGAAGCTGAGGCAGTCTCAGGGGTGAGACAGCCCAGGCGGTCTTTTGGCCCCTCCTACAACTACCTTTAAACATCTCTTCAGCTGAGCGCCTCACAGAGCACTGTCCTGAGAGGATTGACTCCTGGCCAGCAACTGTGTGCTGTTACAGCATCTTTAGGTGGATGGTCCTCCTTGTCCTTCCTCTAAGCTACATCCCACTTTCCAAAAACTGGACTGATCTTGGTCCAAGAACCACCTCTGCCATCATCACGTGACCCATGGGGCAAAGGGAACCATCACACACACACCCACACACACTCTGTGCTTCCCACCTCCCTTCCAGGCCAGGGGAGGCCCCTGGTGCACCCCTAGATGCATTCTGTATCCCTGTAAAGGCTCACAGCCCTGAGACCTCCACCTAGCGTGAGAGGTGTGACCCGCGCACCCAGGACATGCTCAGCAAGGCTGCTCAGTGAGTTGAAGAATATGTGCTAATAGCCATATCTGATACAGAATTGGGAGTCAGGAGCAAAAGCCCCAATTATGACATCATTTCTATGAGAAGTGACAGCTCTGTTCCCACAGTCATCTTTTCACACTGCAGTTTCCAGGAATCCATTAGAGCTAATTATTGCCCCAGTGGAATGGAGCATTCCTAGACCACCACCCACTGATCGCGCTTTGAGAACATCACATCCAGGTCTGGTTCCGCTGCAAAGGAAGGTGCTGGGTCCCTTGTGTACTGCTGGCCTTGGGACCCTGCCTCCAGTTTCTCAGCAGAAAGGTCAACGTAGACCATGCCAAAACTCCTCACTTTTCAGAGTCTTTTGTGATTCTGTATCTACTGTGTTAACTCTAAAGACTGGTTTTACAAAACATAGCCTTCTGGGAAGCCAGGTCCACCCTCTCTTTTCCTCACATCTCCTTCCTCCAGCAGAGGCACTACCAAAGCCTGTGGCTCAGAGAACACAGAGTCTGGAAAGCTGGTTTCTGGGTGATAGCCTGGAACTGAGGCCCCAGAGCCACTCCCTCACCTAGGAGTTGCAAGCTCCCAAACCCTGGTTGTCCCCAAGAGAGACTTGGAGCACATATCTTTACCACCATCCTCCCCCCCCCCACACCCCGTGCCTCAGTTTCTCCATCTGTAAGATGGGAAGGTGTGAGGTTTGCACAGGCAGCACCTTCTGCTGGGAACTATCGTCGCTGTCACTGTCATCGTGGGTGATGCTGCTGATACCTTGTGTCTGCCTTGTCAGTGCCAGCTTCACTCATTGGTCAGTGTCTCCATTGATGACCATATAAAGTTGGTCTTAGACTTCTCTAGGAACTTGGCATGCTTGCTTTATCTTACAGTGCTGGGCAGCTTCCACCTGCGGTGAATCCAGGTGTGGACAGTTAACTCGTTTCAGAAATAACAACTGTCCGCGCCCTGAGGAGGCAGACGTGCTCCTTAAGACCTGAGGTCACTACGTACATTACAGGTCCTCAAAAACAAAAAGGGAGAGAGGCAAAGAATGGAAGGGACCAGGGGCCATGCTCTTTCACTTGGTCACAACTCTGTCCTAGGATGTCACCCTCACTCTGTATGTGCAAGCCTGCCTCTTAGACAACATGGCCAGATGCCCACTGTGTGCGAGCTATTAGAGCCAGTGAGAGGGACCAGGCAAGGTGCAATGTAACAGCTGTTTCCGCACACAGAAGCCTAGGCTGCCCCTCTGCAGGTGCCACATGGCAGAGTTCTGTGGGTTCGAGAGGACTGTGTGAAACCCAGGCTCACGCTGAAGAAATAGTTCCCCAGGGAAGACTCAAGTTTCTGAGTGTGGGTGTGGGGAGGGCCAGGAGCCATGCTGTGTGAAATGCATCAGGTCGTAAGAGTAAGTATGGAAGGTCCTACATCCCCCAGGGTACGAGGAAACTGGGCCGGCTACCTCAGCCCTCATTCCACATACTGAGGCCTTTGGGAGGGGGTTCGGAAGGGACATGAAACCCCTAAATAGTCGGGGTAAAGTAGGTTGTCAGCTGTTTCTGGGGGAGATGGGTGAAAAACTGGTTTGAAAAAAAAAATGGTTTGACCATAAAGGAGAGAGGGCTCCTGTCTGAAGCAGGGTGCTGTCTCAGGGGCTAGCTAGTATAGTACTAGGCAGGTAGTCTCACAAGGAGCGCCTCCTGGCGGGCTGTGGGTCTGGGTTCCTTCTCTGCTCGCTGTGAGACTAACACCAACACTTCCCTCCTCACAACCCCAGAGCCGAATGGCGGAAAGCCTGCGCCTCTTCGACTCCATCTGCAACAACAACTGGTTTATCAGCACCTCGCTCATCCTCTTCCTGAACAAGAAGGACCTCCTGGCCGAGAAGATCCGGCGCATTCCGCTCAGTGTCTGCTTCCCAGAGTACAAGGGGCAGAACACGTACGAGGAAGCCGCCGTCTACATCCAGCGTCAGTTTGAGGACCTAAACCGCAACAAGGAAACCAAGGAGATCTACTCCCATTTCACCTGTGCCACTGACACCAGTAACATCCAGTTTGTCTTTGACGCGGTCACAGACGTCATTATACAGAACAACCTCAAGTACATTGGCCTTTGCTGAGGAGCCGGGTGGGCGCGGCCTGCTCGCCTGTGGTGAAACCCACGGGGTTGTCATACCCCAACCTGTGCTAGAGAGGCCCGACCCAGGGGCAGAAAACAGGGGGCGGGGCTTGAAGAATGTGTCCCCAACCTCCCAGCCTCTGCCTTCTCGGGGGGAGCCCCACGTTTCTGCAAACACAAAAATATTTGGATAGATTGCTAGGTAGGTAGACACAGACACGCACACATGCACACCAGGAGAACCGCAAAGTTCTCCAAAGTGTCAAGGTTTTCCGAAGTCTTTAAGAAGCTGCTGTCACAAGTTCATTCCAAGTCCACCTTGCCCTCCTTCACTCTACCTTCCTGAGTTGACCCTTCACCCTGCACTGGACGGGGGGTCCACATTAGACTGCTGGGGAGAGGCTGCAGGGCTGGGGCCAGCTCCGGCCAGCTGTGCCCATTGCCTGGGAGAAGGCCAGCTCACCAGCTGAGCTCTGGACTACCACTGACCATGAGGGAAGCCCAGAGCAGGGATTGAGTTCCTTCCCTGCTAGCCACGCCCGGCTCAGCCACTCTGCACTACATCCCTCCTGTACCTAGGACCCAAGGGGACAAGTGATGGCACTAAGCAGACCTCTAACTACTGGTGGCTCTTTTTAAAGCAGCTAAAACGTATGCGGCAAAAATTAACACAGGAAATGAGTGGCATCGTTTATTTCAAACTAGGCCAGCTGGATTTCTAGCTTTTCTTCTACTGGTCTGATGTTTTATAAATGGAAACCTGGTTTTTCTTCTCTGGCATCTTTTTTTTTTTTTTTTTTTTTTTGCCAAATTTTATGTTTCACAGGGGAAAAAAAAACCTATGGACAATTTCAGGTGTGATTAAATATTCTTTTTTAAATGCAGTTTTTCAAAACACGTTTCATTTCAGGTGTCCCTTTTGCGTCTGGCTTGCTGAGTATAGACGTTGTCACCTGGACGACTCTGCTTCTCGGCTCCAAAGAATCCCGGGGCAGATGTCCCACGCCAGTCTCATGGGACATGTGTACATAAGCCTCTGCAGTGTCCTCCTGTTGTTGGTGCCATTCTCTGCTTTGTTTTTAATTTAAGAAAAAAATAAATAAATGTGACGTATTTAAAGAAGGTTCTTTACCTAGGAGCAAATGAACAATAGCTAAATGTCTTGGTATTTAAAGTATAAATTATCTATATGGCTTTGCCAGATGAAGGAAGGGGAGGCAAGAGATGGCACTCCTCCGGTCCCTGCATACTCCAAGCCTGACGTGGGCTGCGCGAGCTGCTCAGACTCCTGTGAAGGCACAGCTAGAGTTGTGGCCTGAAGGAGGCCCTGCTGGGACCATGCACTCTGGGCCTTCTAGCCCCAGGTCCCACAGGCAGTGGTCATAAAAGAGCCTTGGCTGTGTATAAATACAAAGCCCTGATGCCAAGGGGGGTGGGGAACAGCGCCACTCCAGCCCTTGCCAAATCTCTCTCCGCCCTTTGTTTGGTACCCATGTGTCCAAGGTCAATGTACAGAGTCGCAGCCAAGGAGTTGAGATGTACAGAAGGAGAGGACAGCCAGTGGCCGTATAAAAGTCAAAAGATTGTCTACTTTAAGAAAATAAAATACCCTGAACGGAGCCAAACTTTGTCCCTGTGTGCTGTGTGTGGCTCATGTGTGGCTGGACTCGGTGCCGTCTAAAGAGCAGCTGGAGGCACCTTCCACACGGAGATTCCTCCCACTCCTTCCACACGGTACCTACATGCACAGGTAAAATCGGTAAAATCGTTTTGAAATGACCGCCAAGCAAGGATAAACTTAAAAGAGGAGGGAATATAAAAGAGAATAAGCCTGCTGGCCCCGCCCCTTGCCGTCGCCTAGGTGATAGGAGGTTGCAAATGATGATGGTGCTCACTCCCTTCTGCTGTACCCGAGGCCCCAGCCAGCACTGGCCCAGTTGGCACCATTAATGGGACTCCTTACCCCACAGATAACCTTTCCAGGGGTGTGAGTTGGCTCCCCAGAAGGAAGTATATATAGGCAGATCCTATACTGCCCGCTAACTGGCTTTTGCCTTCAGAGGTACTCGGTGGTAGAACAGTGCCCAGCCACAGCCTCCTTAGAGTGCACTTGGATGTCTTACAATTAGAATAATAACATGCACCTCTGCAGGTGGGTGGAGGGGGGTCCCTGGGGCAATGGTGACCACCATATAGTCCAGGAAGTTGAGAAAGGATCAGGTCAGGTCAAGAATCAAGTCATGATGTGATTCTCTCAAGTCACAGAAAGGCACTGTTGTTCATGAGGAACAAAGGAATCAGGTGCCTGGATCCCCCACCCTGTGCTGAGCCTGAATCAGGCGAGGACCCAGGAAGAGCGCAGAGTGACCCTGAAATGCCCCCTCCAAGGAGAGTTCCAGAGAGAGCCCTGAGTGTAGGGCAACAGACATCCACACAGACTGGGTCTCTGGTGTGCTCCCTACCCTCCTACCCATGTGGGAATCCCCTTCAAGTGTTCCCATGTCACCAATAGCAAGATCCCAAGCTTGGCTTTTTTTTTTTTTTTTTAGGAGATAGGCATTCAGCTGTAAGTCACTGAGACTTATTTTATGCTTTTAATAACAACTGTGAAACAGAAAAGTAATTTCGCTGTGAGCATCTTCAACCTAAAAATGCATAGCTGAAGGGAAAACAGATTCTGTCCCCTTTGGTATGTGTGGGGATCAGAGGAGGCCGGACCCAGGAAATGGCTTTCCTCTGGAGCCCCATGGGTACCTGCTGGTGATCCCTGCCGCCCACCCCCACCTCCCACATCAGTCGCTTGTCCTGTTGCTGTGACTAGAATACCCGAAGATGGCTACTTCAGTGGGGGCAGGGAGGTAGGGCTTGTTCTGGATCAGGGTTTGACGCTCTGGCCCATCCAGGCAGAAGTCACAGAAAGAAGAGCAGCTGATGGCACTGTATCCACAGTCAGGGAGCGCCAACGCTCATTTGTTCCGGTTTGGTCAATCTGGAACCCAGCACGTGACATGGTGCTGCGCGGAGTTGTCGAGGTGGGCCGACCCTCCTCAATTTACCTAACCGAGATCATCTTTCACAGGCTTGTCCAGTGGCTACGCTAATGCACCCAGACCCTCGGCAAGCATGCTCAGAGCCTTAGCGCCTAGGAGATTCTAGATTCTGTCATGCTCACGGTCATTGTCAACCACCATATCCCCCTTGGACTCCCATTCTGGGTACCATGCTGGGCTCTCTGTGTGTGCTGTAATTCATCTGTGATGGTTTTCCTCCCTTCCCTCCCTTCTGCTGTCCATCTTCACAGTCCTCAGCACATCCATCCCTCAGGGCCAAGCTTGCATCCACCCCAGCCTGTCTAGAAGTCCTATCCCTCCCCATCCCCACGTTCCACCCTCACCCACCCCAGGCCTATATAGGCAAATTGCACTAAATCAAGCCAGTATAATACAGCAATGTCTGCTGATTCATCCAGAAGCTACTGTCCCACCCACCTCCTTCCCCCAAGGACACAGGCTGACCTAAGAGGCCCAGGAGAGGCTTACAGTGTAAATTCCAGTAGCCAGCTTTAGCAGAGAAGATGGTAACAACAAGATGTACAAAGCAAACTAAGCGAGAAGCTGATGGCAAGAACAGCTAAAGGGACTGGCCCACACCCACACCCATACCCACACCCACCCCACTGATGCTCTCTGGCCTCTCTCCCAAGACACACCACCATCCAGGATCACCACTTTCCTCAGTGGCTTGTATGGTCAGGGATGCAGGGCATCATCCTGGTTATGGTGATGCTTGCGGCCCTCGACAGCAGTGCTCTGCGGTACATTCCGAAGAAGATGAGGTGACAAGGTGTGGGGAGATAGCTCAGTCGGTAAGGGGCATGCTGCCCCAAGCATGAGGATTGGAGTTCAGGTCCCGGCATTCTAGTGAAAAGCTGGGCATCGTGGTGTGGGTTTGTAATTCCAGTACTAGGGAGGTGGAAGGCAGGCATATCTACAGCCTACATTCCAGTAAAATACCGTCTCAAATAAACAAGATGGACGACCCCCAAGGACTAACACCTGAGGTTATCTGGGGCCTCTACACACACACACACACATACACACACACACACACACACACACACACACACACACACACAAAGGCAGAGACCCTAACAGGGCACAACTTCCCACTAGCAAAAGCATGGCCAGTGACTTGGTCAGTCTATAGCCCAAAAGGGTTGTGTGTGGTCTGTGTAGGCCCTAGATGATACCAGATGGGCAGAAAGTGTGCCCAGCTGGCACAGGGGCCAAGATTATGAAGGGCAGCACTGCACTGTGAGGTTGAGCAGCCTTCAGAGGCTTAGACAGCACCGGGAAGGACCCATTTCACCAACAGAGGCCAAGAAGCTTCAGGACTGGGGTGGTTGCCATACCCCCAGATGGCAGGCAGCGCGGCCTAGAGTACGCTCCCAGAGGACCCAGACCCTGTTGGTCACTCCCCTGCTATTAGCCTACCCTGAGCCCTAGAGGATTCTATGCAAGTCTAATGGAAATAGCCAAGAAAGCATGCCCAGGAGAGACGGTGACCCTGGTCAGGCTTGACAGGGCTAGACAGGAAAGGGCTCTAGCCCACTGGAGGCATCAGGGGGTACAGTGAAAGAAGGGGGGTACGCAGAATCAAGTAGGTCCTTGTATTCGGGCTAAGGTCGGGGAACGAGCAGCTTGGGCTGTCAGGCTAAGGGTGTAGGTGTAGTGTCAGATGCAGGAGTGACAGCTTCCTGGAGTACTTCATAGGCCGTCAGGTATGAGAGAGAGGCAGATGCTGTGGAAGAACAGGGATTGCCTGCCTGGGCCTGAGGTGTCCCACTGGAGGGGAAGTTTCTCCAGCAGCCCTTTACGTCAGGGAATAGCCAGTCCCTGCAGGTTGAGCTCCCTGTGGAAACAGCTGTCCAGATCCTACTCAAGGAAGCTCCCTGAAGCATGTCAACCTGGCCAGGCATGCCAGCATCTTCTTGTGGTGCCCACTGCACCCAGTGAGATCTAGGCATGCTCGGACGCCAGGAAACGGTTCCCGCAGATGGAGGCTCTACCCCATCACTGGCCGTTTGGTTGGTCATTGCCTGACCCAAGTCCAAGGCATCACACATCAGGGCGAGAGACAGAAAGTTATGCTACCAGCACTACATCGGGGCCAGCATCTGAGAGCTAGGCACAACAGGAGGGAGTTAACCTGAGAAAGGGCCAGACCAAACTCACCCAGATACCCAGTCAATGCCCGCAGCAAAAGAGGATCCTGGGTGGGCACTCGAGGCCACCAGTTTCTGGGGAACGTGTCATTTATCTCTTCCATTTTGTTTTCTCCTCATAAAAGGGCAGCCCTTTAGGACATGACACAGGGTCAGGCCCTAGTCCCAGAGTGCCCCCTGCTGGTTACTCTGGGAACAAGTCAGCGCTTGCTAGCTGCAAGGATTCAGAAGGATTCAGACCTTCTACAGGTATCCACCTGCTAAACAGTATTAGCTTGCACACAGAGTACTCCGGAGGCCAAGCACCACTGACATCATGGGAGCAGCAGGCACCAAGAGTGCCATAATTAAAAAAAACCTTCTGATGTGCCATTGACAGGAAACCCCATAACATATGCTGCCCACTAGCAGAGCACCCAGCCAAACTACGCAGGTAATGGAAGTCAGGCTCCCACCAACTAGCTACTGCGCAAGGTCACAAACTGATGAGAGAGATGCTACAAAAAAAAGATGTCCACACCCCACCCAAAGCCAAGCTAGGAGGCCAAGTGAGATACAGCCACACTACTGAACCCAAAAGCCACAGTCCTGGAGTGAGCCCAAGATGGACGTCCCCAGGCATCCACCACATTGCCTCTTTCCCCCTGTCCATTTTCCCAGTCATCACCCAAGTCCTTGCTGCCAACCTCTCCACCAGGCTTCCCTGGTCGCCCCTCTAGGGACCTGACCCGCAACTACCAGCATCCACCAAGACAAATAGGTGGTACTGAGATCTCCAGAAAGGCTTGCATTGTTTGGGCTTCTCAGCACAGGCGACTCCCTTCTCCTGTTGTTTGGGCTCTGCAGGGATATGGGGGGGGGGGGAGAGCATCTGAGAGAACCCAGGATGCCCAGAGCTTTCAGCACCCTGGCAGTATTGATTAGAAAGGTCTAGAAAGAAGATGGGCAAAGAAAGGTATGACCTTCACAAGCTAAAAGTGAAAAGTAAAATGTTCTATTTCCTAAGAAACATGGCAGGATGTCTTCAAGAGCTCAGAATAAATGGGAATGTCTCCTGTGGCGATCCCCGACACCTCAGGGAAAACTGCAAAGGAAAGGCTGGTGAGGCTGACTTCCCCCAGCGAAGAACTATAGGGCCAACAAGTGAACAAACAGTGAGAAGCCACCCAGCTCAGTTACCTCTCCTATCACTCTGATAAAATGCTCTTGACAAAAGCAGTTTAAGGGAGGAACGATTTATTTGGTCACAGACCCAGCAATAGTCCATTACAAGAAAGTCACAGTGGCAGGAGCTTGGGGCAGCTGTCACGTCACATTCACAGTTAGAAAGCAGAGAGTGATCCATACATGTGTTTAGCTCGTTTTCTCCTTTTCTTCAGGATCCCACCCCAGGGCATGGGTGCCACACACAGCAAGAGGCTCTCCCCACCCCCAATCAACATACCCAGGAGAGTCCCTCACACGCATGCCCAGAGCCCATCTTCTAGGTGATTCTAGATCTCATCAAGTTGGCAAGTGAGTAGAAACTATAATAATATTTGGCAGAATGGATCCCAGCTCCCCAGAGGCACCGGGCAGAGAGAAGCCTGAGGTGATGACAAGCAGAGAGATGTTCGTTCTCGTTGGGCATACCTGTGGGCAACACCATACGACAGCAATCCTACCAAAACACACCACCGGGCTAACAGACAAGGATGTCACTGGCTGGGGGAGGGTAGGCTGGAAAGCAGTTCTGATACCCTACAAAGGTGAAGGCAGGCGTGTATCTGAGGCCAGCATCACCTTCCCTGGCAGATTCTAGAGGCATCCCTCTTGTGTACCAGAAGGGTCTGTGCAGAAGTGTCCATTGCATGTTCCTTCTGCAGCCCGGAAGTGGAAACAGGCAACATGGAGACATGTCACCATACATTCAGATGACGAAGGAGTACAGTGAAGGCACACGACCCTTCAATACAACAGGAGTACATCTCAAAATTATGTTGGGGTCAGTGAGATGATGGCTCTGCAGGTAAAAGCATTTGCCACACAACCCTGGTGGCCTGAATTTGATCCCTGAAATCTGTGTAATCATGATAATTTTTTAAAAATGGATGCAGTAGCTGGCATCTGTAATCCCAGAATCCTAAGGCAGAAATGAAAGGTGGAGCCAGAATTGCCCAGAAGTCCATGGGCCAGCTGGCCTGCTGTATACAAGACAGCAGCAGGAGTAAACATCTCAGCAAGGTGCAAATAAAGAACCAACTCCTAGAAGTTCAAAAGTCACCCTTTTCCCTACACACACACACACACATGTGCATGCACGCATATGTGCACATGCACTACACACACACACAAACACACACACAGCAGCAACGGCAGAAGCAGCAGCAGCTATGGTACTTTGTGAGAGTTGATCAAAACAAAAACAGGTTTATCTCCCCCACAGAGATATACATCACATATACATAATAATTTAACTATATATTACTTCTTGGAGTATGTTTAAATTGCAAAGGGATACATAACAGCAAGACCCATCTAACACAGATTTAAAATATGCAAAACATTACACATATACATTTTTATATACTGTATCTGTGGTAAAAAAAAAAAAAAATCTACATACATACTTAGGGTTACAGTCACCAAATTGTTAGTGGCTCAAGGGAGACCAAGAGGAAGAGTACTGTGTGGGAAGAGACGCAGAGGGAAGTTAGATTGTATCTCTGCTTTAAGTGGATACAATCAGATGTCCCTCAGCAGCAGAGTAGATGAGCTCTGAAAATCACTTCATGCAAATCCTAACCTTTAAAAAAAAAATCACTTAATGCTCCAGGAATGAAACAGTAAATGAAATGAAATAAAACCGAACAGTATAGTCTGGATATTGCCATTTTCATAAAGCTTTAAGAGTCGTAAACTAAACTAGGAATGTAAACTCCATGGTGGAATGTTGGTCAGCACATGGGAAAGCTTGTGGTAACCCCCCAAAACTGAAAGGCCAGCAGGTGGCCTCACAAAGTGAAGGAGTCACCCTGAGGAAAAAGAAACCCCAGAATGGGGCCTGGGGTGCTGGGAACAGACTATGAGGCTTTTCATTTGTGTTCATTGACTATAAGTTAACCAAATATTAACTGGTTTGCATTTTTGGAAGTAGATGACTTCCAAGATGGAACTTGGAGTCTTTATCTTACTTCAGAGCTACACTCCCAATTTTGTAGACCATATTAGCACTCAGGAGGCAGAGGCAGGCGGATCCCAAGGCCAGCAGGGTCTATAGAGTGAGTTCCAGGACAACCTGGGCTACATAGGAAAACCCTGTCTCCAAACAAATAAACCACCCAGCAAAACCATTTGTCATATTTTAACAAAAAGGTAACTTTGTTGTTGCTGCCGCTTCTGCCTAGCTGCTACAGTTTTGACACAAAGTCTTACTCTGCTTTGCAGCCCTCCTCAGGATTCAGCCTCTAGAGGAGATGCTGGGTTCCAGGCTGCACCTGTGTCCCACACCCACGTGCCATGCAGCCCTACCTTCAGGCAGCTGCGCCAGATGCTTATATGCTTGATGCAGGTTCTCCCGGCAGACTGTCTGGTGATCACTCAGCAGTAGCGACAGGGCTAGGATGACGTCATGCTCTAAGATGCCAACTCTAAAGAGGAGAAGGTGAGTTTACACATAAGATCATTTCAGCTGGGCGGTGGTGGCGCACGCCTTTAATCCCAGCACTCACTCAGAAGGCAGAGGCAGGCAGATCGACGTGAATTTGAGGCCAGCCTGGTCTACAAAGCAAGTCCAGAACAGCCAAGGCTACACAAAGAAATCCTGTCTCGAAAAACAAAGGAGGAGGAGGAGGAGGAGGAGAGGAAGGAAGAGAAGAAGAAGATTATTTCAATTGGTTTTAAAACAAGATGTATCTATTGTATTTGTGTGGATATTTTGCCTACACGTATGTGTATATATCCTGTGTGCACGTGGTACACAAGGAAGTCAGAAGAAAGCATTGGATCCCCTGGAAGTGGAGCCTTGACGTGGGTGATGAGAACCAAACCCAGTTCCTCTGTAAGAGCAACAAATACTCTTTCTTTCTTTCTTTCTTTCTTTGTTTTGTTTTGTTTTTTGTTTTGTTTTTTTGAGACAGGGTTTCTCTGTGTAGCCTTGGCTATCCTAGACTCACTTTGTAGACCAGGCTGGCTTCCAACTCACAGCAATCTGCCTGCCTCTGCCTCCCGAGTGCTGGGATTAAAGGGGTGTGCCACCATGCCCGGCTGCAACAAGTATTCTTAACCACTGAGCCATCTCTCCAGACCCAGATTAATTTCTCTCAATAGCTGAATACTATTCTAGTGTGTAAACAATACCCCATTTTCGTTATCCACTCATCAGACTATGGGTGTGTAGGTTGTTTCTATTTCCTGGCTATTGTGAGTAAAGCAACAATAAGCATACATGATCAGTTATCTCTACAGTAAGATACAGAGACCTTTGGGCGTGTACCCAAGAGTGGTATAGTTGGAGAGTATGGTAGATCTATTTCTGGCTTTTTGAGGAACTGCCACACTGATTTCCATAGTAGCTGCACCCAGTTTATACTCCCATGGGCAGTGGATAAGTGTTTCTCTTTCCTTACATCCATGCTAACATTTGTCATCACTTTTTCTTCTCTCAGCCATTATGACAGAAGTAAGTTGAAATCTCAAAGTACTTTTAATATGCATTTCCTCAATATCTGAAGATATTAAAAATGTTTTAAAATGTTTCTTGGCTATTTGTATTTTACCTTTTGAGAACTCTCTGATGAGTTCCGTGCCTTGTTTGTTTGTTTGTTTGTTTGTTTGTTTGTTTGTTTTTCGAGACAAGGTTTCTCTTTGTAACCTTGGCTGTCCTGGACTCATTTTGTAGACCAAGCTGGCCTCGAACTCACAGAGATCTGCCTGCCTCTGCCTCTCGGAGGTGTGTGCCACCACTTCCAGCTCATGCCTCTTTTTTTTTTTTTTTTTTGACAGGGCTTCTCTGTGTAGCCTTGGCTGTCATAGACTTGCTTTGAAGACCAGGCTGGCCTCAAACTCACAGAGATCCACCTGCCTCTGCCTCCCAAGTGCTGGGATTAAAGGCGTGCGCCACCATGCCCGGCCTTGCCTCATTTTTAACTTTGTTGTTTCCTTGAAGTTTAGGTTTGTTGTTTGTGTGTTTGTTTTTAAGTTCTCTGTATAGTCTCGATGTGACTGGTATAGAGAGTAAATAATTTTTTTCCATTCTATAGGCTGCTTTTTCACTTGAATGGTGATTTTCTTTGCTGTATTGAAGCTCTTTAGTTTTGTGAGGTCCCTTTTAGTAATGATTGGCCTGGTGGCCTGCATTGTCCATGCCCTGTTCAGACAGTCCCGTGCCACTGAGTTCAAGTGTATTCCCGACTTTTTCTTCTGTCAGTTTCAAGGTATCCAGTCTCATGTTGATGCCCTTGAGCCATTTGGAGTTGAGTTTTGTGCTGGGGGAAGAATGAGGCTTTTGTTCTATTCTTCTACATGTAGCTATCCAGTTTGACCAGCACCATTTGCTAAAGATGCTGTGTTTTCTCCAATATGTATTTTTGGCTTTTTTTTTTTTTTCCAAAAATCAGGTGACTGTAGGAGTAAGTGCTTACATATGCATCCACAGTTCTATTCCATTGACAAATGTGTCTTGTTTTTATGCCAGTGCCGTGCTGGTTTTGTTACTGTAGCTCTATAGTATAGTCTCTGAAGAGGTTCAAATAAGGTCAGTGTCAGTGACCCTGCTGGAATCCATGCCACCTCAGACAAAGGCCAGAGAGATCCGCCATAAATGCAAAGCCCTGCGGTTTGTGGAATGACAACAAACATTATATTTCCTTTAAATTGCTCCTTTAACTCAAAACACAAAAGAAGAGGCATTTGCCAATCCTCGTGTGAGACCCAGGCCTTTTCTAGGATATGGGTCCATCAGCTGGTGTTTTCTATTGACTTTTCTGCTTAAGCCACCAGTTTGATTTTGCAGTGTGTTCCTTGAAAGCACACCAAGGGCAGAAAGATGCTGCTGAAATAATTTGTATACAAAAAAGCCTGTAGAATGTCTTACAGTCATCTTATATTTTTAAGTCTTTTAAAAAATTTTTATTGGGCTGGAGAGATGGCTCAGAGGTTAAGAGCACCATTTGCTCTTCCAAAGGTCCTGAGTTCAATTCCCAGAAACCACATGGTGCCTCACAACCGTCTATAATAATATCTGCTGCCCTCTTCTGGCGTATAAATATACATGCAGGCAGAATACTGTATACATAATAAATACATCTTTACAAAGTTTTTTTTTTTGTAGGATATATTCCAACCACAGCTTCCCCTCCCTCCCTTCCTTCCAGCTCCCCCCCCCCCATTCCTTTCTCCTCCAGATCCACTCCTCAGTTTCCCTTTAGAACAGGCCTTACAATAAGATTAGGCACAAGTACTCATATCAAGGCTGGACAAGGCAACCCAGTGGAGAGGAAAGTGTCCCATGGGCAGGAAAAAGAGTCCATTGTTAGGAGTCCAACAAAACCCTCACACTAAAGAACCACAGCATGTATTCAGAGGGCCTGGTGCAGCCTCCATGGTTGCCACACGGGCAATGGTGGCTCAGAGCTTGTGGGAGTGGCCAACCAATGCCTGATCTAACCTGAGGCCCACACCAAGCAGAGCACTGTATATATAATAGTAAATAAATAAATCTTTAAAAAAAAAAAAAAAAAGAATGTGGTTCCTTTGTTATAGTACCAGCAGAAAGCAAGGGCTAGCCCAGCATGGTGGCACACGCCTTTAATCCCAGCACTAGGGAGGCAGAGGCAGGCAGATTGCTCTGAGTTCAAGGCCGGCCTGGTCTACACAGCGAGTCCAGGACAGCCAAGACTACACAGAGAAACCCTGTCTAAAAAAAACTTAAAAAAAAAAAAAAAAAAAAAAAAAAAAAGCAAGGGCTAGAATGCTCAGGGAGCTTCCTGCACATCAGAGTGCTGTGTGAATTAACTACTCGAGGTGACAAGGTGCCAGGCTTCAATTGCCATCCTTGTTCCTCCGCTGTGTTACTACTTCTGTGATATGAGGACGAAAGAGTTTCAACACCAAGCCACTTAGGGCTTGGTGACCCACTAGCCATACTTAGTAATAAAACCATCACTTAGGCCTGGAGATGTAGCTCAGTTCTAGAGTGCTCACTTAGCATATACAAAACCCTAAAGTTCAGTGCCTACCATCACAAAAAGGAAGAAGGGAGGGAGGGAGGGAGGGAGGGAGAGAGGGAGGGAGGGAGGGAGGGAGGAACAGATGATGTAGGAAGAGAAAAGGGTATGGCATGCACTGGGGGTGGCGGAACTGAGGTTGTCACCACTGAATTTGGGGGTGGAGTTTAGAAACCAACATTTGGTGGGGACCCTGTGCCCTCTTTATCTACTGTACAAGGAAAAGGCTAAGTTTAGAATCCTACACTTGGGGCACATGCTTGGGGTAGGGGTTGGGGCAACTTTAAGATGCATTTTGGCTCAGTTTTCCATCAGGGAATGTATGTCTGTAGGACCAGATCCTTTCTGTGATGTCAGAAGATTGTAGCGCACTTGCTTATATCTCAGCAAATCAGGAAGGAGAGGCTGACCACGGGTGGAACCCCTGCTTGGCTATGACCCATAGAACCCATGGTGACAGCTCCAGGCTGACAGCTAGGCCCTGTGCCCAAAAACATTAGGGCTTCCTAATATCCAGCCAAAACCCAACCTTGGGACCACAGGGGAGTCTAGCGGCTCTTCAGTCTCCAACTCCAGAGTACAATGGTTTCCCTCTCCTCTGAGGTTACCTTAGACCAGCAGTTCTCAACCAGTGGGTCAGAACCCCCAGAAAACACATATTTCCAGGGGTGCGACCACTGGAAAACACATATTACTGATGGTCTTGGACACTCCCAACCATAAACATATTTTCATTGTTTCTTCATAACTAATTTTGCTACTGGGTGGTGTCTCCATGTGTAAGACCATTGGAAATACATGTCTTCCGATGCTCACAACCCCTGGGTTGAGAATTGCTGTCGTAGACAAAGTAAGTGGGATCAAGACATCTGGCTAGGTTACAGCACAGAAAAGGGTACCTCACCACAAGTAAGTAGGACAGAGCCATGCCCCTACTTGACTGCTCTGACCACAACATTGATCTGCGTTCCTGAATTAGGTCTCAACCTGGCACTGTGTACCCACCCCCCCCACACACACACATGTCCCCACACAGCACCTGATCGGCATTCCACGGAAGTGGGTACAGGGAGGACACAAAAGGATCAGAACTTACTTTCTTCCATCAATGTGAGAAGCCCTGAGCCAGGAGCTAAGGTAAGAAATTAGTCTGGGACAGAACTAGAGTACAGCTTGGAGGAAGAACACTCATGTAGCACGCATGGAGCCCTGGGTTTAATCTCCAACACCAAGAAAAAGGTTTGGAACAGAATCCTGTTAGGTTGCCACAGAGCCAACCAGACTGCCCTAGGGAGAGAACTGTCATTGACAAATAGAGGTGCCACCAGAGGACAGTGCTATAGATTAAAGTTAGGGTGCTGGGGCCACTCGAGGATGTCTACCCAGGGTGGAATAGTACAGCATCTAACCGTGACGTTGGCTTTCAGGAGCAGCTGCCCACCTGCCTACATTATGGGTCGCCATGATGTACAGCACCTCGGTGGTCTTTATCCGCACCAGGTTATCATCATCCTTCAGCAACTTCTTGAGGTTCTCCAGGCAGCCTGTGGAGACAGGAAGCTATCTGAATATTTGCCATCGCACAAAATCGCAGATGGCTGTGAGTTCGAGGCCAGCCTGGTCTACAAAGTGAGTCCAGGACAGCCAAGGCTACACAGAGAAGCCCTATCTCGAAAAAAAAAAAAACAACACAACGAAACAAAACAAAAGCAAAAAAAAAAAAAAAAATCAACTAGAAGTTAACAAATGACCTAATGTTTGGTAACAAGAAAGTACCAAAGGCCTGTGCTTTGGATTTGGGTTTGTGTTCGGGGGTTTCAAGTCAGTGGCACAGCGTTTGTTAGTTGAAAGGGCTCACACCCTGGGACCATCGCATCTAACCCTCCTCATAATTCTTCTATTCTCTCTCTCTCTCTCTCTCTCTCTCTCTCTCTCTCTCTCTCTCTCCTCTCTCTCTCTCCTCTCTCTCTCTCTCTCTCTCTCTCTCTCTCTCCCTCTCTCTCCTCCTCTCTCCTCCCTTCTCTCCCTCTCTCTCTCTCTCTCTCTCTCTCCCCTCTCTCTCTCTTTCTCCTCTTTCTTTTTTGAGACAGGGTTTTACTCTGTAGCTCTGGCTTGCCTGGAACTCACTATGTAGACCAGACTGCTGGCCTCAAACTCACAGAAATCCACCTGCTTCTTTACTCTTCCTGAGTACTAGAATTAAAGGTGTGCCACTATAGGCCTGGCCTTGTTTGTGCCAGTCACCTCCCACCACAATCCCCAGAGCTGAGGTCCAACCTGAGAGCCTTGTGCTTGCTAGGCAAGCACTGTACCACTGAGCTAAATCCCCAACCCCTCATTTTTCCTTTTAGTTCCCTGTCTTGTAGTCTGTTCTGGGTTTAAGAAAAAAAATGCCCTTGACATTTCTTTGATCTCAGGAGAGATGTGAGGTCAGGTTGGAAACCTGCCATATGCAGAGGACTCCAAGCTCAGTTCTCAGCACCCACATCAGGCAGTGAGCAACCACCTGTAACTTCAGCTCTGGTCATCAGGCGCCCTCTACTGACCTCCACAGGCACCTCCACCCATAGACACACACACATAATGAATGACAAAACAAAACAAAGCAAGATACATTCTACAAACTAGTCACCATGACCTTGAATTGGCTAGATTCAAGGAGGCCTGATTTAGCATATAAAGATCCAGCTCAAATTTTTAAAGATTTACTTATATTATTTAAAATTGTGTATAAGTGTGTGTGAAAATTTGTGCACGTGAATGCAAGTACACAGAGAGGACAGACTGTGTGGGCTCTCCGATGTGGGTGGCTGGGATCTGAACTCAGGTCCTCTGTAAAAGCAGCAAGTTCTCTTAATCGCTGAGCTCTCTCTCCAGCCCCTCCTATTTAACTTACTGGTTAGGGGACCTTAGACTCACACTCCTCTCCTGAACACTGATTTTGCACCTGTAGATTGAGACTGTGCCCTCTTTTGGGGGGATAGCACTGCATTTGGGTGTACTGATGGCCTGAAGACTAGCTTAATAAGTACCAACCCTTCCTATTGATGCTATCGAGTGTCTGAGCCACGCCAGGCTCAGTCATGATCACCTGGGATGTGGCGCTCTCACCTATGTTGATGGCCTCGTAGACGTACTCGGGATCGTGCATGAGGTCACACAGAGCCACTAGAGCTTTCTGCCTTGTCAGGAGAGTCTGTGATTGCAGTTCCTCATTAAGCTTGGGCAAGGCCCGGCAGCCGTAAGCAATGGCAGCCTTTGTGGGGTCAATGTCAGGAGGCATATACATGGAGATCCGTGCATGAGCCATCTTTTCACCCCTGCCAAAGGGCTTTGAAAATGAAGCTTTAGAGAAACCACTAACAAAAGAACAACAATAACAAAAAAAATAATGTCATTATTACTATTATCATGTAAAAGCTAGCTATCTCACCCTCAAAAATCCTCTGTGTGGACAGACAGTTGGATACTTCTGAAGACAAAACAAATGACTACTTTCATCTTTGTTTACCAATGAGCAAACTGAGGCTGCCCAGATGCCTCAAGGTCACAGCACAGGTAAGTAGCCTCAACCACACATCTCGACCCTTAATGAGAGTAGAAAATGCTTGGAATACTTGGTAGATGGGTTCCTTAGTCACGGGCACCAAAAGGGGGGTAGGGGGGGAAACAGGCCAACCAAGTGAAAACCAAGATGGTTTCTTCTTTTCTGTCCATGCTTAGCTGGTGACAACAGTAACTCGTGTCCAACTGGCATCTAACTCAGCCACTTGGTAAGGAGTCATCACATTTGTAAGTAAGGAAACAGATTTGGGCTAGGGAGTTGATAAAGCTGGAAGCTATTCAAATAGATGTCTTAGCTGGGCAGTGGTGACAAACACCTTTACTCCCAGCACTTGGGAGGGAAAGGCAGGCAGATCTCTGTGAGTTCAAGGCCAGCCTGGTCTACAGAGCAAGTTCCAGGACAGCCAAGGCTACACAGAGAAACCTTGTCTTGAAAAATAAAACAAACAAAACAAGAAGTCAGACAGAGGTCTTGCTCCTTCGTGTCAGGGATACATATTCACAAGCTTAAAACACGTTAAAGAATGATTTATTACTCTCCCCGACACATACACTCTTTGAAGAACTACAGGCAATGTGGCTTGAGGGTTGAGAATGGGACATAGTCCTGTGCCACGGATTGCCCTTGACAAGTCCTTCTATATGTATCTCAGAAGCTGGGGGGGGGGGGGGGGGGGAATCAGGTAATAGAAGTCCTTCCTTCCTGAACTTCAGCATTGGCATGTAACTGATACCATGAGCCTGGCTGACCAGAACTTGAAATATATTGATTGTGGTTTTTATCCTGATCACTATTGCATTTGGTGGCAGGAGCAGGCAGGACTCAATTTTGAAGTTGGGGTGGGGGGGAGCCAGATTCCGATGCCAGGCACCAGCCAACAAGAGGAGGAAAGGGGCCAGGCTGGGAAGGTGGCAGCCATCTCTAAAATGGGGTCCACTCCAGGAGATCTTAGACTCTGGGACAGGGGCTGCCTTCTTGTAAAAAGGACACACACTACAGGAATCCCACCACCAGTGAAAAGACGAGACCCCGGGTATGGGGGGCTTGGGCCGCATGTGAACGAAACTGGGTGGGTCAAGAAGCCCCTCACGCCCTATTGCTTCACTTGCCTTAGTGCGTGTAGTCTCCTGGTGTCTGCCAGCCAGAGCGCTCATTCCGTCACCAGGCGACCTGGTTGCTAGGAAACTGCCAGCGTCTGCAGCTTCCTGGTCAATACCCTGGGGAGCCAAGGCGCAGGCGCAAAAGACTGGGGCTAAACCCAGAGGAGAACGAAACAATAATATTTTACAATGTTACTATGTAGAACAAAGGCACCTTCGTGTTCAGATCCGAATGGAAATGACTCGTTTACACCCTGCTTTGTCTTGTGTACTTGGCATGTTTTGGGTCATCAGACTTAAGAAGGTGTTTTAAGGCTAAGACTCTCAAAAGAATTTCACTTGCTTCCTCCCCGCAATCACATAGAGCTGACCCCAGAACTAACTGCCTAATCAGGGCCCACATTTCTGTAAGCACACTCTGGCCGCAGTGGTTGTTTTCTTTATTTTATTTTCTTTCTCTTTTTATTTTTTTTTTTTTCGAGACAAGGTTTTTCTGGGTAGCTTTGGCTGTCCTGGACTTGCTTTGTAGACCAGTCTGGCCTCGAACTCACAGCAATCAACCTGCCTCTGTTTGGATTAAAGGCATGTGCCACCATACCTGGCCATCCAAGCCCCCAACAGCAACTGCTTAACATCCCTTTTGGCTCCCCAGTGGACTCACTCCTGAGTCCAAATTCCTAACCAGAGTCAGGGGGTGAAGGTCCATTCCTTCATTACCAGTTAGATGGGAGGCAGAGACTCACAACACAGCAAAACTCCATCTAACCTCCCCCACATACATCATAGCCAGACCCCACCTAACCCCCACCTCCACATACGTACAACATACTGAAATCCTGCTTAGCATACAACACACACTGTAACAGGCCCAGCCTAACACATACACAGAACGATTGGGACTCTGCATAAACACACACACACACACACACACACACACACACACACACACACGCCCTAAGACCTTGCAGAAACTTAACACATAGAGAATGTAACAAGACCCTGTCTGACATCCCCCATAGACACAACTCCGTAAGCCCTGTCCCAGCCCCGTAACGCAGCGAGAGCTCGCCCATGTCTAGCCTATTTATTGCCGCTCAGCGCCAGGCATATGCCAAGAAGCTTTCGGTAAATGGAGAAAGAGCGGTTGATGCACTTGCATTCAGAGTTACAATTTAAAAGCATTTCCTACCACTCACTTATTACTGGATGTGTTGGTTACTCTTTCCTCTCCTCCATGTGACAAAATGCCTGGGAAGGGCAACGGATGTGAGAAACGCTTTTTATCATGGCTTAGAATTTCAGGAGGTCCAACCCATAGGTGCTTGGCAAAATTTGAAGACGGTGGGAAAACAGGAAGGAGGGGGTGGGGACGAGAGTAGCAGGGATATCTTTCTAAGGAATCTCCCCCCCATCCCCATCCCCACCCCCATCCCCAACCCCACCCCTGTACCTCACATAGCCTACAGCTTCCACCAGCTGGGGACCAAGCATTCCAAATATGACCTTATGGAGGACACTTTATATTCAGTTCACTAAATCCAGGAAAATGCTTTCCTTTCGATTGTTCTCGGTTGACTTAAAAAAAACGATCGCTGATGAGAGAGGTCACATGTTTGGGTGCCTTGGAAAGTTTTCGTATTAGTATGACAAAATGCCTGACAAGAGGCAAGCTGAGGGAAGAAGGATTAATTTCCACTCATATATTGAAGATAATTCCATCAGGGTGGGGCAGGTAAGACATCTGAAGTGACTGTGCACCACAACTTCTTACCTTCTAATAACCTGAAGAAGCAAGAAGTCGGCAGGGGCAAACGATGGTGTCCAACTCATGGCCAACTCATATTCGAGGTGGCTCTTGTCAGCTAAAGCCTTCTGGAAACAAACGCTACAGACACACTCAGACTCACACCTTGGGGTAATTCTAAATCCCATCAACAATGATGATTAAAATTAAATATCATGAGCCAGACGTGGTGGCCTACGCCTGTAATCCCAGCACTCGGGAGGCAGAAGCAGGTGGATCTCTGTGAGTTCGAGGCCAGCCTGGTCTACAAAGCTTGTCCAAGACAGCCAGGACTACAAGAGAAACCCTGTCTCAAAAAAGAAATAGTTATAATAAGTACTACATATTTAATATTTGTTCTCCACTGTTCTGCTGCAGAGAACACCTCTGGATACGGATTAGAGTGACAAGTGGTGAGCTTACTTTTCCAGGATCTAAAGGCTGCTTATGATGAACACTGCTCAGTGGGGTCCATAGACATCTGATGGGTGATGGGGAAGGAATGAGAAAGCCATGTGGTGCATGCCCGTTATCCTAGTACATGGGAGATGGAGGCAACAGGATCAGGAGTTCACAGCCAGAAGTCGAAGCTAAAAAGCAAGGTTAAGGCATTTACGACTTTCACAGAACTTTATAGACTTCAATGGAGAAGGTCTTTGTTTTCGACTTTGGAGATGGTGCTGCCTACAAGCTGAGTTTTACAGCCTAAATGGTACTTCCTTCATGGAGTCAGTTGTGCTAAGGGCTGGGGTCCTGTTACACTATATGAAAGCTTGCCACAAACAATGTTTAAGAGCACTGCAGTTGAGCTTTGCATGACGACAACCACCTGCATCTAACCCACCTGGCAAACTGACACAGGCCTGTGTCTCATTTCGGTCCAGGAGAAAACCTGGTCTACAAGTCCCTTCCCACTTCCACTACCTAGCCATAGGCCCATTAAAGCCTTGCCTGCCCAAGCTGCATACACTCAGGTCTCCTTTCTATTACTTCTGTGCTAAAAGAACCCAAGTCTGGGGCTGGAGAGAGATGGCTCAGAGGTTAAGAGCACTGACTGCTGTTCCAGAGGTCATGAGTTCAATTCCCAGCAACAACATGGTGGCTCACAACCATCTGTATACTGTGATCTGATGCCCTCTTCTGGCCTGCAGGTGTACATGCAGACAGCACTGTATATATAATAATAAATAAATCTTAACAAAAACAAAACCCAAGTCTTCCAGCAACATCATTCTCAAAAGAAACCTCTAAAATCATCGGGGCCTTTTAATAACTGAGTAAACTGAGGTTTGGGGGTCATCTTAGTTAGAGTTTCTATTGCTATAATGAAACACCATGACCAAAATGCAAGTGTGGGGGGCTGTTATTCAGCTTACACTTCCACATTGCTGTTCATCACCGAAGGAAGTCAGGACAGGAAGTCAAACAGGGCAGGAATCTGGAGCCAGGAGCGGTGGGTTACTGCGTACTGGCTTGCTCCCCATGGCTTGCTCAGCCTGCTTTCTTTATAGAACCCAGGACCACCAGCCCAGGGCTGGCACCACCCACAATGGGCTGGGCCCGCCCACATCGATCACTAATTAAGAAAACACCTTACAGCTGGCTCTCATGGAGGCATCTCCTCAGCTGAGGCCCCTTCCTCTCCGATGACTCTAGCTTGTGTCAAGTTAACCCACAATACCAACCAGTACAGAGGTGTAAGGTCCTTTAAACCTGAGGCCTTAGAAGTGAAACCACTTAACAAAGGCATCAAGCAAAGGTGTAAGTCTCCAGGACCGTTTCCTGTTGCATCAAAGATGACAGGAATAGATTTTCTAGTAAGGACCCCATACTACACTTAGAAATCTACCTGCTGCTGGATCAAGTCTTAAAGGGTCTCTCTCTAGCTCAGACTGTCCTAGTTTTATTTTAGGAAGGTATGGTGAACACCCCCGGGGCTGGGAGCCAGAAAATCTGCGTTCAATTCTATTTCAAACTCACTAGGCAATTTTTTTTTAATGAGGCTTTTAGTTTTCTTGTCTAAGATAAAGATAGAGGGGGAGGGAGGAGAAAGAGGGAGGGAGGGAGGGAGAGAGAGAGAGAAAGAGAGAGAGAGAGAGAGAGAGAGAGAGAGAGAGAGAGAGAGAGAGAGAGATTGAACACACACCAAAGCTGGAAAAGCTGAACTTGCCAATTGTGGCAAGAGTTCTAAAGCCTCGGGAATACAATCTGCACACACACACACACACACACACACACACACACACACACACACACACACACACACACACACCTCGCCTTTCAGCAGAAACAAGCTGGAAGAAGCCCAGTAACTTGAGTCAGCTTTTTAGACATCCATTAATCAGGGAAATTAATTTTTCAGCACGCGCTCCAGAAGCCAGGGACCTGATTTTCAAATAGCATTAAATTCAAACCGACCCAGATGGTAGACAAGAAGTGTGTTCTCCCCTTGCCGCGGGGAGGATGCCTGGCTTCAATCCAATACCATCACCCCTTTTCCAGGGACTGTCACTACCTGGCAGGCCAAGGCGGCCACAGTGAACCAATTGAGCCAACCCCTTCACGTGTACTCCCACCCAGACACCACCCACCGGCCCCGCCCTGGTTGTCATGGTGAGCCTGGGCGCTCTAGCAGAGTCCGGAAGCCTCTGAGCTCGGCGCCCCGGGAGACTCTGGTTGCTATGGTGATGACTCCGCTCGGGGGCCCAGTGCCACGGGTTTTCAAGGACTAAAGGAGGGTCCAGACCCCGCCCCCGACGTCGGGATTCGAAAGCTGCGAGCCAGTCCCGCGAGGCCCAGCGTTGCTGTGGTGATTTGCAGCGGCCGGCCCGCGGGAACCCAGTCTTTGCAGCTTTGGTGAGTCCGTGCACACTCCCTGTAGCGGACGCAACCTGGAGGGTATGGTCCTGAGGCTCTCGTGTCCCCTGCTTTCCAAACCTGAGTGTGGCTGCCGGCCTGGTCTTCCACACTGAACGTCCACTCCAGGCCAGGCCTCTGCGGGAGCTGGGTCAGATGAGGAGGACAGTAGGCTTGGGGGGCAGACTCTGGGCGATAATAGGACTATCAGGGAAAGGGGCTGGAACCAAAAGTCGCCATAGCACTCAGAGGCTCCATCTTACAACAGATTTAGAACAGGGCACCCCCTCCCTACTCTTTAGTTCCGTTATCTGGGCTGTGATGCGCAGCCAGGTGCTTGCATGCCTCCTTTGTGCCAAGAAAGTGAACCCAGAGAAGGAGCCCCTCTAAATAGGCACTGGTCAAGGACACACTCACCTCCTGACTCCAGGCAAGATGGGGTGTGGGTTGCCCCTCCGCCCCTGTGCTGCCTACAGATTGAACGGCCTCTACCTGGTATTGCTGATCGAGATGGAGGCTCAGATGTGTTTTTAAAGTGATGATAAGACTCCCAGGTGCATTTTTGAGGATTTGTATGGCTTTCTAATTCTTGTTAAAAGACAAATGTAACAATGTTAGTCATAATAGACTTTGCGAATCTAGAGCTGGGCAACCCTTCATCCTGTAAAATAAAAGTGAGTGCTCTCCTGTTTTTGTTGGTTCGGTTTGGCTCTTTTTAAGACTGGGACTCATCATCCTCCTGCCTCTGGTTCCCAAGTGCCCCGCCCCTCACCCCTGTGTCACCACTACACCTGGCCAGGAGTTTGGTTTTATAGACAGAAAAAAAGAAAGGAAAGTAGAAATAGTATAAAAAGCAAATTGGTTGTTCCAAGGTTATTTACCTTACAGAAAAATTCACTCTGGCCCAGGTTGACTGGTCCCCTTTGACTGTTGTGGTCCTCTTGCTTTGTTGAGAAACTAGGCCACTTGGAATTCTGTTTGATCACGCGGCACCTAGCGTATTCTGTTCTAGTTTTATCTGCTAGGCCATAATGCAGAAACTGACCTCATATATTTTGTGTAATACTCTTTCCCCATTGATTGAGTCTACAGGACACTGGAAGAATGAGGTCTTCTTGGACCCCTTTGGGGCCCCCTGTGAGCCAGGACCGCATCATCACCAGCTTCCCAAAGGTACAGTCATCAGAACACTTCTTGTTTCTTGTTTGTTTGTTTGTTTGTTTGTTTTGGTCTGGAGCGTTTTGGCAAAAAAAGGTCTCTACCATGTGGGACCAACCTGGAATTCACTATGTTTCCCAGCCTACCTTAAAAGCTGCCATCCTCCTGCCGCAGTCTCTCAAGTGCTGGGATGACAGGAATGTGCCCTTTTTGTCTTCATTGCTAATGTGACATTTCAGCCACATCCAGCTTTGCTAACCCGCCTTCACCCCCCACCCCCGCCAGAAGTCAAGCAAGTGAATCCCAGAGGTTGGTCTTATTTCTGAGAAGCTGAAAGTCTGGGTGTTGAGTTCCTCTAAAGCAGGCCAGTAGTAAGGGAGAATAGCCGTAATGGCATGGAGGTTATAAGCCACTTAGTCCTCCATGTAAATCTTGATGCCATCATAGCTGTGGCCAGAGGCAAGTCACCCAAGCTCTTGGAGCTCATGACGCATGAAGAGTCACCTCTGGGCACAAGCTCATATAGTAAGTGTAAGGTTCCCAAAGTCATGACATTCTTCATTATTATTATTATTATTATTATTATTATTATTATTATTATTATTATTATTATTAGTTCTCCAGAGGGTGGACATGTAATTTGGTGGGAAAGTATTTGCAAAACCATAGCACTTGGGGTGGGGGGAGGTTGCAAACGTGAGAGAATGCACAGGTGCATTGGTACACACCTGAAGTCCCAGCATTTGGGAGTCAGACAGGATTGTGAGTTTGACCTCAGCCTGGACTATGTAACAAGATCCACCTTTTTTTTAAAAAAAATAGCGTTGGGCTGGAGAGATGGCTCAGCGGTTAAGGGCACTGTCTACTCTTCCAGAGGTCCTAAGTTCAATTCCCATCAACCACATGGTGGCTCACAACCATCTGTGATCTGATGCCTTCTTCTGGTCTGTAGACATACATGTAGGCAGAACATTGTATATGTAATAAATAAATAAAGCAGTAAGTCTCAGAGGCTAAAATATTTTTTTTTAAAGCTTGCAAAAAAAAAAAAATAGTGTTGGGCTGGAAAGATGGCTCAGTGGTTAAGAGCACTGCCTGCTCTTTCCACAGGTCCTGAGTTTAGTTCCCAGCAACCAAATGGTGGCTCACAACCATCTATAATGTAATCTGATACCCTTTTCTGCAGATAAAGCACTCATATGCAATAAACAAAATAAATAAATCTTTAAAAAACATAGTGTTGTACCGTCTGATCCCCAAACCCAGAGCTTTCTCCGTTGCCATTCTGCTTTCACTTTTTGCTGAAAACTCCCATCTGTACCGCAGTCTAATATTAACTGCAGTGGGAAATGCTAAATAAATGCTTTGTTGGTGGGACAGGGGAACAATATTTACCCACATTACATTACAAATGCCTCTGCCCATTAGGTAGCCATCCCACTTCTAGGAATTCATTCTGTATATGTCCTGGTGTGAGTGGAGAGGGTGTGCAAAGCCAGGCATTCATTATAGCAGTTGCTATGAGCAGAAAGCCAGGTTCAATATCCATATCCATAGGAATGCGAGTGGTAATGCTGCCCCTCAATACAGACAGGAGGGAAGAAGCACCTCCTCCCAGTGCTGAGGGAAGCCGGAGCAAACCGTTATGCACAGTGCAAAGGATGGAGCTGTGTGTAGTTAAGTGTGTGTATCACACTCTCATGTATGTAAGAAGCACTTGGTTAAATTCCTGGCATTGCGGGGAGGGGATGCAAAGGTGGGGCTGGGATGATAGGAGGGAGGGGGCTGGGATCAGGCTGTGGGGTGATTAAATAAAAACAAATAAATAAAAACAAATCTATGATAAAAATTCCTGTCATTACAAAAAGAAAAAAAGAGAAAAGGACGGGTGGGAAGCAACTACTGTATGTTACTATGTACAGAAAATGTTTCTGAAAGGTAACATTGTCGCTGGCGCGGTGGTGGCGCATGCCTTTAATCCTAGCACTCAGGAGGCAGCGGCAGGTGGATCGCTGTGAGTTCGAGGCCAGCCTGGTCTACAAAGGGAGTCCAGGACAGCCAAGGCTACACAGAGAAACCCTGTCTCAAAAAGCAAACAAAACAGACAAAGATCATGTTGTCCATGGATAGCCACTAGCAAATGAGAAATTAGTTTCTTCCAAAGGAGTCTCACTGGGGAAGCAAACTACTCTTAAGGGTAAGCCCGATGGGTACCGAAGCGTAGCAGTAGATGGCCAACCGAAAACTAACTCGGTGGTTCTTCGACTCATGATGTTGTCAGGGCTTTTTTTTTTTTTTTTTTTTTTTTCATTCTTCTAGCTTACAGCCATTTGCATCTATGTTAGGGCTCTCGGTTTGGGGTTTTTATCGGATTTCTGTATATGCAAACATGCATCTCTGATTCTATATGCTTTTTCTTTGGCTCTTTTCCTTCTTTGGTTGTCTTGTCATACTTTGATTTGTTTGGGTTTTATTTTGGTGGTTTGGCTTGGTTTGGTTCAGTTTTTGGTTTTGAGACAGGGTTTCTCTGTGTAGCTCTAGCTTTCCAGGAACTCACTCTGTAGACCAGGTTGGCCTCAAACTCAGAGATCCTCCTCTCTCCCTGTGCCTCTGGAGTGCTGGAATTAAAGGCATGCTCCACCCCCACCTGGCCGATTTGTTTGTTTTTATTTATTGTTATTTTATTGTTATTCTTTAGATGTCTGTTCGATCCATATAGAAAAGTCATGGATCCCGATGGGAGGGGACTAGGAGGAGTAGGGGGAGGGGAGACTGTAAGCAGAACATACTGTGCAGAAAATAATATATATTTTTTTTTCAATAAAAGAAAAAAAAAGCCGCTCTTGTTCATCGTAGCCTCTGTGTGACTCGGACAGGTGGGGAGGAAGACTTCTTGTGTCTTTTGAATTCTGTGCCAAACTCGACAAAGAGGAAGAAGGTGGCTGTAGGCTGTGGGTGCTCTCACCTGCAGCCATTGCTTCCACACATTCTTCCTTATTCCCTCTAGCTGCCTTCTGCATACGCTGACAGAGAAAGCCTTTGTGCCTCAGATAGTAGAGAATTCCCCAGGTTTTTTTGTTTGTTTGTTTTGTTTTGTTTTTTATGGTGAGCTTGGGCTATTGCTTTCCCAATGGAGTGCGAACATAGCAACCAGGGATGATTGGTGCAGGCTGGTGTCTCATGAGCCGAATAGAAAGGAAGTACAATAAAAAAATAAAAAACAGGCCCAGTCTCATGGCACAAAAGACACTATTCACAGAACAGGACACTGGGGCTCGGAGAGATAGGGAAAACTGCTTGACATCAACACAATTGGGCTTGGGAGAGCTACGATTTGACCCTGCTTCCTTTGCCTCCAGAGCTCCCAGCCCTAGGGAGTCAGTCTGGGGAACTCTGTCCTATTTTCATAGAAGATGGAATTCCCTCACAGCCCTCAGCAGCCAAGGCCACAGGCTGCAGCTAGCCGCGTCTGCCCTGCATCCGAGGGCCACTTCACGCCTGAGGCCTTGCTGACCAGGTCAGCCGGGGTCTGTGTGATGCTTCCTGAGGCAAGTTTTTCTCCTTATTATTTTGTGTGCCTCTGTTTCCGTGTCTGGGAAGTAGGCTTAGACTTCCCCACCCCACAGCCTGCGGCGCCTTAAGTGGACCGAGGAATTCTAAAGAGACTGCAGACCTCACATTTCAGGAGAGGAGGCAGCTTAGGGAGTTGGTCTCACCACTCTGATGCCCAGTTTGTAGGGTGGTCTGCTCGTCTGGCTGTATGTCTGTCTGTCTCTTTATAGTGGTACACACCTGATGCCTGCCTGCAGCTCAAGGAACACTTCCACAGCCACGTCAGCACAGCCTGCCAGCAGAGGAACACGGGCACTGCTGGGTAAGCCCACGGGACAAGGACGTGGAAGACGGAGAGCGAATAGAAGCAGAAATGCATGTGTAAAATGAAAACATGAGCAAATCGAGCGCACCGACTGAACCAGTGCAGTGCGTTATCGGGACTTTTCATCCCGGCGGAAGTTTCAGCACTGGTCCATTCGGTCTGCCAGAGCCAGTGCTGACTTCCTCTCATCTCTTCAGGTTTCTGTATGTCAGATCCTCCAGGGTTCTCTGACCACCCACTGTCCCTGTCCCCAACCTGACTCTACATGTGCCCCTTTCTTCTGTGCTCTCGGGGCCCCAAAATCTTATGTCATAGAACTATAGGTTTTTCTGTCTTTCTGCCTCCAGACCTGAGAGCCGGGTCTGGCTGTGTCTGCCGTTTCTACCCCAGCAGCAACTGTCCCCTGACAAAGGGGACTTTGCAGTAGTCCTTTCTCCTTCTAACAAACAGGTACAAAGGCCTGCTCTTCCCTTCCCTCCCGAGCAGATCATAGCCTGCTCAAGTAGCTGGCTGAGCTCACTGAGGTCATGTAGATGGAGTCCGATCACAAGCCCATCTCAGAGGTCCCCAAGGCTGCGCAAAGGGAGGCAAATCTCTGGTCAGAACTGCTGTTGGTGGTTAGCGGGATTAAAAAGTAACGGCTTCAGCCAGGCGGTAGTGGCACACAACTTTAATCCCAGCACTCAGGAGGCAGAGGCAGGCGGATCACTGTGAGTTCGAGGCCAGCCTGGTCTACAAAGTGAGTCCAGGACAGCCAAGGCTACACAGAGAAACCCTGTCTCAAAAAAACAAAACAAAAAAAAGTAACAGCTTCACCGGAGGTTGCTATTTCATATCCAGATCTTCATGCAAACTATCTACTTAACCCTACACAGTGCCACCAGAGGTAGGGAAACTGAAGCACTGAGAGTACCCGCGATTATTACAATCCTAAGCGGTACCTGTACTCCTTTCCCTCAGACAAGGGATCAAGGCTGGCCTGCTCCAAAATGAGAGAGCTGCCTGGGAGCAGGGCAGACACAGCCCCAGCCCTGGCTAGTGTGGAAAGATAGAGACACAATCATCAACCAACACGAATGCCCTCGTGCAGTCTGCAAACAGAGGGTGCCCCTTGATATTCCCAGGATGGTCAGTTTAAGCGTTGAGGTCTTTTGGAAAGAATTGCAGAAATGCTTTTTAAAATTATTATTGTATTAATTTGGTGGATGGGTATGCCGTGGCATGTATGCAGATGTCAGGAAGCAACTTGCAAGAATCAGGTCTCTCCTTCACCAAACAGGTCTTGGAGGCTGAAGTCAGGTCATCGGCTTGGCGGCAAACGCCTTCACCCACTGAGCCCAGAAACTCTTCAAAGTCTTATTAACAGTCTCAGAGAAGCTACCGCCCAAGGCACAGGGTACACCCACACAGAGGGAAGGTAGCAGTTGCTCTTGGTGAACAGTGTCTCCAAGGAGCCCAAGAATCACAGAGCCAGTCTGTCCCTCAAACCACAAGCCCAGACACACAGACCCCGGGTTCTATTTACAGTATACCCGTTGGCCTACCTCACCCTCCTCCATACCTGCTTGGCATGAGCTGGCCCCACACAGGTCCACATCCCAGAGGTTGATGTGGAGGTTGGGATGCGTAACTCCCAACTCATGCCTTGCAACAGTGTCTCCTGTCTATGGGTTCCTTGTCTCCACCTTCGGTGCAGCACCCCACGCCAGTTTCCATGTGCCTGATGTTTTCACAGTACTCACACGCACTCCTCCCCACCCCTCGGTTTATGCTGCAGCCTCTCCTCACGCCCACTGCTAATTCTCAGGAGTGACTTTAGCCAAGTGGGGTGAAGGATATAGCCAGAGGGGTAGTAGAATTCCCACAACAAACATAAGTTCTCCCACACGCCCGGACTGGAGAGTGGCTTATCGGGGTAGGCCTTAAGTGTGACTCATTCAGGTAGTGCAGGGAAGGAAAGGCTTGGATGCGCTGCAGACGCTCTGAATACCGTTCTCCAGGGTGATACGGCCATATTTCCTCCAGGCTCAGACTCTCCAAGGTGGTGGTGGTTGGCGATCTCTATGTGGGGAAGACCAGCCTCATCCACAGGTAAACTCTCCCACCGTCCTCATGCCATCAGGCCAGCTGTACCTCCCAACACCAAGTTATGGTGCATTTGCCTGGGAGCCCCAGATGACACGTGACCTGTGAGACCATAACACAGCTTCATGGGAGGGGAAACAGTTTGAAGGGAGTGGCCAGTGTCAGGGAAAGCAGTACTGCTCAGTGGTACTGCTCTGCCACAACAGTAGAATTTGAGTGAGTCCCAGCATCCACACTGTATGGCTCATAACCACTTTCTTTTTGTTGTTGTTGTTTGTTTTTATTTTTGTTTTGTTTTGTTTTTCAAGACAGGGTTTCTCTGTGTAGTCCAGCCTCTGTTCTGGACTAACTTTGTAGACCAGGCCAGCGTCAAACTCACAGTGACCTGCCTGCCTCTGAGTGCTGGGATTAAAGGTGTGCGCCACCACTGCCCGGCAACTCTCATAACCACTTTCAACTCCAGCTCCAGAAGGTCTGACTCCTTTGACCACCACAGGCACCTATACTCCACACATGCACACACACACTCACACACTCACTCACACACATCAATTTTAAAAAATAATTTATTTTTATTTTATGTGCATTGGTGTTTTGTCTGCATGTCTGTCTGTGTGAGGGCGTCAGATCTTGGAATACAGACAGTTATAAACTGCCATGTGGGTGCTGGGAATTGAATCGTGGGTCCTCTGGAAAAGCAATCAGTGCTCTTAACCACTGAGCCGTCTCTCCAGCCCCACACATCATTTTAAAAGTTAATAAATTAAGTTTCTGAAAGAGGGAGATTAGGAGCTCAGGAGACTGACTCAGTCAATAAAGTGCTTGCTCCACCTCATGGCACATTTGTTAGGCGGCAGAACTTTTAAGAGGTAGAGCCTTGTGGGGGCGTCATTGGGTCATTGGGGGTGTCCACACAAAGGGAAGAGCATGGCCCAACTCATCCCCCTCTTCTACTTCCTGGTCATGAGGGATGTTCTCTTGGTATGTCATGGTGATGCCATATAACCAAGCAAAAGAACATGTAAAACTCTGAGTCCAGATGACCTCCTCACGGGCTGGCATCATCGTAGGATTTTGTTGTGGTGATGGAACGCTGATAAGCATGCCTGCACACCCATGACCCTGGCACCATCACTTTCCTTGTTTTTCGTTCTTTTGAGACACGGTCTCACTATAGCTCTGGCTGGCCTGGAACTTGCTTTGTAGACCAGGCTGGCCTCAAATTCACAGAGATCCGCCTGCCTCTGCCTCCCTAGCGCTGGGATTAAAGGTGTGCGCTATTACACCCTACCACCATCATGTATTTATTCCCTACTAGGGAATCGTATTTCCTGTAAAATGTCTCTTCCCATTTTTGTGAGGGGACTTCTGATGACTCCCTCCCCTCCCACAGGCTGTGCAAGAATGTTTTTGACCGCGATTACAAGGCCACTATCGGGGTAGACTTTGAAATCGAGCGTTTTGAGATTGCGGGGATCCCCTACAGCCTGCAGATGTAAGTCTCTGCCAATGTGATTTCCAGTCCCCCTCACCCCACCCCATCCCACCCTGGGGAAAGGCCTCAGCCAGGTCTTTTTCCTCTGTGTCCCATAATGCACAGCAAGGGTGCATCTAGGCAAGGCCAGCCCTGGGTGGTTGTAAGAAACCAGGCTTCATGGTTTATGAGTCCCTAGGTTCTCTCCGTCCTCACTGTTGCCTCTCGTTGGTCGTCAGATCTGGGATGGTCCTCACAGCCTAACTTGCACACTCACGCATTCTCCTCCCCAGGGGCTTCTCCCCAAGGTCCATCTTCCCCCACCTGCTCCCCAGTGGACCCCCCTGTGGTCTCACGAACAGCAGTTTGGCTTCTGGCAGTTTCTTCCTGAGCTCTGAACCTCTAATCTCAGCAATAAAATAGGGCAAAGTCTGTAGGGAGTGTTAATTGAGAACACGGCTGTTCTGGCAAGAAATAATGTCAAAAGATCTTCTAGGTGATCTGGCTGGAATATAAACCTATCTTTAATACAGGAGACAGAGGCAAACAGACATGAGTTCAAGGCCAGCCTGGTATAGAGCAAATATCAGGTAAAGAAAAGCATAGATCCAGGCATGGTGTGGTACATGCCTTTAGTTCCAAATGAAAGTAAAGTTAGTTTGTAGAAGGAAGCACCCATGTTTGAAAGTGATGCCTAATTGAGTGGCAGAAAAGGTGAGGAATCAGAGAAGATTTGACAGAATAGATACACCCAACTCTCGTGAGAAGAGAGAGGAAAGGTAAGCTATTTAAGAAGCAGTTTTACAGAGAGCAGGACAGTAATAGAGAGGTGGGTTGCAGAAAGAGCACTCATGTAAAGATGGAATGAGCCAGAAAATGAGAAGAAGCCAGAAGATTAGAGCAGATTGCGGAGTTAGTTTGAGGCCAAGCAGAGCAGTTCTAGGCAGAGAGAGAAGCCAGTTTAAATAAGTCAGCTAGGAGAGGAGTTTCAGCCAGCATAGTTAGCTAAGTTGAACCAGCCAGCCCGGAGCTCAGCCAGAACAAGAAAGGGTGAGCTTATTAAGCAGTAAGTCTCAGAGGCTGAAACCATTCTAGGCCTAGGTTAGATTTACAGAGGCTAGAAGCTTCCAGGACTAGACCTAGGTTAGCAGAAGGCAGTAAGCTTCCCAGACAACAATTGAGCCAGGAGAATAAAAGTTACCTTTACACAAGTCAGTCCTGTGTGCCGGCCTTGAGTGAGGAGAGTTCTGCCGGAGGCCTCCCTGCCCTCACCCATTCTCAAGCCTGCTGCTCTCCGTCGTCCTATCATTGCACCTTCTGTAGACGTGTATGGACGTCCTCTGTCCATCCTGCTCATCCCCCTCGGTCTGTAATCTTGGCTAACCCCGTGACTTTGCCTCTCAGTAGCTCAGTATTTCTTCCCCCACTTCCCACCCGTTTCCCTCACATCAGTGCAGAGGGTTTTCAGGGTTGACTTTCTACCTTGGTGAAAATGCTGTGTGCTTTGGACTTCACTCTCCTCACTTCCCAGAGGATCTTGCAGGCCTCCCCAGCTACCAGAGCCCTGCGCTGTCTGGTGAGGCCCCTCTCTCTTCCCTGCTGTCTTATGTAGTAGTTGCTGTGCTCTTCCTGCAGGCACACATACACACACACACACGGCCTCTATTCTAGTCTCCTTCCCTGTCTTCCTCTCTGGCTTTAGTCTTTACGCCCCCATGCCCTGTCGAGGCAGAGCCCATAGCTCCTGTGTCAGCTCCCAGCTCCATGGAGACAGTGCCCCAGTGTAACCCTGGAGTCAGAAGATAACACAGCCAGTCCAAGGGTGAGCACAGGGTTGGTTCAGAGCGAAAGTCCAGGGCTTCAGGACTGAGAGTTCTGGAAAGCTGAGAGGAGCAAAGGTCTGGTCTAGAGGGAGCAGCCAGATGGTGCTGCTATACAGATAGTGGGAGGGGCTATACAGATAGTGGGAGGGGCTATACAGATAGTGGGAGGGGCTATACAGATAGTGGGAGGGGCTATACAGATAGTGAGAGGGGCTATACAGATAGTGGGAGGGGCTATACAGATAGTGGGAGGGGCTATACAGATAGTGAGAGGGGCTATACAGATAGTGGGAGGGGCTATACAGATAGTGGGAGGGGCTATACAGATAGTGGGAGGGGCTATACAGATAGTGAGCAGCAACCCAGCTCTCATCATAGCTCCAGGCAATATCTAATTAGAGGGCCCAAAATAAAAGACACACTGCCCTGCCCAGACTCTCAGTATCTTACATTGGAGCCATTGCCAACCACGTACCTGGCTTACTCTATGCCCACTCCCAGCTCCCCACCCAGAGGTTTCTTCAGAGATGGAAAAATAATGATGAATTAATGAAGGAATATTGTCCTGAGGCTTTCATTATGCTGAACTGCTTGGAAACAAGTTCAGATCATTGATAGCACATTTGTGGGTTATCTTTTTACCTTACTGAGAACAAACAAAACAAACAAAAATGAACATTGACTTTATAAAGTGATGGTTTGGGAAAAAAAAAGTGATGGATTGTAGATTGGATTTCAGGGTCGCCCCTGCATGTTGGCAACCTGTTTCAAGCCCATACAAGCAGATCTCAGAATGTCCCCTTCCCCTCTTCCATCTTGTCACCTTGGCAGACATTATTAATCTGGTGTTCCGTTCCTTTCCCATGGATCTAGGGCTCAACTTCTGTTTCCTTCTCAACAAATTGTTTCAGAAAGCCAGAGCTAACTGATTAGTTGCCCAAGGGGTGTGATCTGTGTCCCTGTTAGCCTCATTACCCACCTGGGGGGCTACTGTGCTGAAGGTGAAACAGTATCCCCGTCACACATATACTGAGGGCCTGTCCTGAGACCCCAGCATCATCCTGCTATAGAACGTATATAGAACATATGGTCCTTTATACTGTCACTAAGAGGGATTGCAGGAGCTGGCTGCTGGGAGAACTTGGAGCACCCAGGCACCTCCTGTTGTTCATGTGTGGCTAGCATGTTGCTGTAGGTCCCAAGATCTTCCCATGACCTCACTGTTCGATTGCCTAAGAATACTGTGACTGCTTAACCTGCCCCCCCCCCCCCACTTTCCTGTCTCCCTCTTCCCCTCACAGCTGGGACACAGCCGGGCAGGAGAAGTTCAAATGTATTGCATCTGCCTACTACCGCGGGGCCCAGGGTGAGCAACTGAAAGACGCTGGACACCTCAGCCTATGTCATCTGCTTTTTTGTCCTCCAGTAGCCACTGGAATAGTGCTGCAGGCAGTGATTAGGGATGAAGAAGTCCCCTAGAGGACTAGACCCTGCCTGTCTTTGATAGTCACACCTTAGGGAGTCTCAAGTACCAGGTGCAGGCTGCTTCAGGCCCCCAGATTCCAGCTCAGAAAAGAGCATTCTTGTTTAAGGGTCCCAGTGGGGGGGGTTGGGGGGGAGGCCTGGGGGGGAAGGATGGGGAAGATGACATCATATCCCAGGTGACCATGAGGAGAGGCTTTTCCTGTCTTAGAGGGGCAAGGCCAGAGAGGAGTGACAGGTGGACCCAGCAGAGTTGGCAGGTATCTATTGGGGCCTCAGTGCCCACTGCCAGCATAGCCAGTGGGTGGCAAGGAGGGGACTGAGCAGGGATCAAAGTTATCAGAGATGGAATGTGAAGACCCCAGGAAGGAGACAGAAACAGACTCCATTAGGAAGTGGGAAAACCATCAAAAGTATCCAAACCATGCTCAAAGTACAGGCACAGTTATGTCTTCTCAGCAGTGCTGGGAGAACCCCTGCAGTTTCATCCCCATTTAAAGAAGGGGGAACAGGAAATGAGCTGTGTGTACCTGAGCTGTGAGTGGAACCTCCAGTATGGTCTCCTCTAGCCGTCACCTCTCCAGGCTGCCTCTCTGGAGCTGGCGGTGTGAGGTGCTGGGCATACTGCTGTAAATAGTACTCCCCGTGCCCAGCACCAGTAGGATTATCACCAGGCAAAGTGTGCAGGAAACCCTTATCCAGCCTGCTCATACCCACAGTGGGGCAGCAGAGAGCCTGGACCATCCTGCTGTGGCCTTCCCCTTGGGAGTCCAGGGCAGACACTATGATGAAAGAGCTGACCACAGAGACAGCTTACCGTTTTCTGCCCACAAAAGTCATTTCCTTTAACTGGTTGTTACTAACCCCTATCCTTTAATTAAAAGTCTACCCAGGGTCAGGCCCTAGACTGACAGCTTCTCACAGCAGTGTCCCTCCTGACTGCTCGGGATATCATCATCACTGATGTACAGATGTGGGAAGCAGGGTCTCCATAGTTACAGCCCTCACCTGGACCACTGGACCACAGATGGCAGAGGATCTCTTGCCAGAGTCCAGTGCTTCAGGGTTTTCTCTGTGCGCATCCCTCCCCCACGCTAGGCTGCCAGGTACAGGTTTAGAGGGTTTGGGGGGCTGGTGCGAAGGCAGGTCTAAGAAGCAACCATGGGATGAGCCCTCCCTAAGTCTCCACAGTGAGGCAACCCCAGTAGCTCCTTATGATCTGGGAAGATACCTAGGGGAGCCTTTCCCCCAGAACCCCGGTTGCTGATTGGCTTTTGGGTTTCCCTGTATAACCAGTGATCATCACAACCTTTGACCTCACTGACGTGCAGACTCTGGAGCACACCAGGCAAGTAACCCCAGATCCTGCTCCCTCTGTGTGGCATAGACTTAAGAAGCTACCCAGAAGGGCTCCCAAACTCCAGCCTCTGGGCTGGATCCAGAATGATGGGCCTTTCCTAGCCAGTTCCCTGATTATCCCTAAAGGCTTCTCCCCACCTGCTCAGGGCCTCTAGCTGGCAGGCCACACTTGGCTTTGATAGCCTGCTGCCGCCATATTGGAAAGCTTAACTTTGAACGAGAGGGACCCTCTGTTTGCTTTTACATTGGTCCCTAATTATTTCATAGCTAACTCTTCCTGATAGAAAGTTTTCACTTGCTGTGTTGGGCAAGATATGGGCAACATGACCAATTTCAGAGGGTCCACCCAATGGACCAAAGCCCATGTTCCCTGTGTCTGCCTCGGACAGTCACTGCAGCATCTTCCAGACCCTGTGAAGGAAAGAGGGATGATATTTTTTTCCCAGCTGGTAAATGGCAGGGGTCTTCATCTCTCCCAAACCAGGATCTTTCTATTCCCAGCTCCATCTGGTCCCAGTGAGGCCCTCCAGGCTCCAGCACCAGCACCCCACTTGTCAGTGTAAGTCAGGGTACCTTCCCTGTACCTCCTGGCTAAGTAAAGTCTCTTGCTTCCCTTCTGTACATTGCAGGCAGTGGCTGGAGGATGCACTGAGGGAGAATGAGGCAGGATCCTGCTTCATCTTCCTCGTGGGAACCAAGAAGGATCTCCTGGTAAGCAGAGTGAAGCTGGAGGCCCAATCCCAGCTGGCTTTCCAGAAAATACCTGTGTCTCCAGCCCACTTGAGGAACAGCAACCAACACTGGCATGCCTAGCGTTGGACTATGGGCTATGAAATTGAAGAGAACACTCAAGCTCCTATGCTCCCCCTAAGAGGCAGGATGACTCATTTCCCTAGCAAAACACTCAAGTGTCAGTTCTGGGCAAGCAGCCTGCCCTGGGATGCCCCACCACAGCCACTTGCTTGGGGTGAAGTGAGAAGCAAGGGTGGTGAGAGAGGTGGCCATCCTAGGGACTTCCTGCAAAGAGGGCCAAGATACCGGGTCAGCCAGGGTTGTTTGTTCCAGTCAGCGGCAGCGTGTGAGCAAGCGGAAGCAGAGGCAGTGCACCTGGCCAATGAGATGCAGGCAGAGTACTGGTCCGTATCAGCCAAGACGGGTGAGTAATGGACCCCATGTGCATTTATCAGTCAAAGACTGCAGGGTGCAGAAGTACAGAGAGCAAAGCTGGAAATCCGGGCTCTGGGGAGATGAAACAAAAGGATCTGTAGTGCCTGGCACATGAGAGATTCCAAGGCTGTGGGAGCTCAGAAATCGGGCCAGTAGTCCTAGCCTCAAGCTCACAGAGACGGTGTGTATCTGGCCACAGAATGGGCACGAATTGAAACTGGAAGTGCCACCTCCAGGCCACCATAGACACCTGGCAGTGCCCATGCCCGGAGCCGTCTGCTGCTCTTCCCCATCAGTAGCGTCCGTCTACCCTACAGCACCCACCCTCCTTACCCACAGTAACAGCAGGTGCACTGTGGAGCAAACAGGGTTATTCTGCACAGTTGCACAGGTTCTTCGCTGCACATGGGCAGTGTCCATGTTGGACACTGAGACCCGTAAGAGGATGCATACAGATCCCACGTAAGGGCCAAGAGCACATGAGCAGCTCCTAGAAAGAAGGCACACATCCAAATCCCTGCTTGCCCCAGATGGTGCAAGTGTTCAGTAGCAGCTGATTGGGAAGGAAAGTGCTAGGAAAAGAAGACTCAGAGGTTTAAGGGAGTAGCTTGGGGGGGGGGTATAGGGATGGGGGTCAGAACCCACCGGGAAGCCAGGTTGCCACCCAGAAATGTATTGTGCCCCCACCCCACCCTGCCATGGATAGGCTAGTAACTGTGACTGTCAGGGATGTTCTGAAATCGTCATGGCTGGTCTAGGGGTGGGCTGACCTGGCACTTGCCCATAATGCACCTGAGGGCAACTTGTGCCTCACATAGCTATCTCGTGGCCCCCAGGAGAGAACGTGAAGGCATTCTTCAGCCGTGTTGCAGCCCTAGCGTTTGAACAGTCTCTTCTTCAGGACCTAGAGAAGAGGCCCAGTGCCCAGGCCCAGGTCGGAGGTGGAGATGGAGACCTAATCCGTGAGTACAGAGAGGCCTGGAAGGGGTTGAAGAGCAGGACAGGCACCGGAAGTCCACACATAGCACCCTTAACCTGCCACCTTTGCTGTCCTCTTGGGACCTTTGGGCTGTTAGCCATCTGCCAGGCTCATAGATTCCATGCCCCCACCTGCCGACTCAGGCACCTGCCCCAGCCTCCCTGCTCTCCACACGGCCTCCTCTTGGGCCATGCTTAGGCTCCTGATCTTCAGATGTGTCGTGTCTTGCCTCCAGTTTACATGACTGGCACAACCCCAAGTGTCCCCTGGGTTTTTCCCCCTGCACCTCCCTTGTCAGGGTAGAGTAGTCCTTGCCTATTGTTAGCTGTAGGGTACCTGGTTGATGCCATCTTTTACTATCTTTGCAGGAATAGAGGTACCTAAGACCCAGGAGAACAAGAGGCCACCTAGCCTGGGCTGCTGCTAGCTAAGACCAGCATCAGTGCCATCTACTCCATGGCGTGACATGGAGCCCAAGCTCTACAGTAGATACGCCTCCAAGCTGGAGAAAGCCTATGTCCCCAGAGCCATTTCTCCTTGGCAGGTCAGTAGCCACTGGCTGCTTGCTGGAGCCCCATACTGCCCAGCAGGTTGGGGGTCACCAGGGTGAGCCTTCCCGACAGGGTCTTCAGTCACTATGGTCTCAAGAGCCTTCAAGACTGCAAACTCAGGGCACTTCAGGGCTAGCCCCAATCCTTATCCAGTCATATCCATAATCAGCCCTGCACTCCTTTCCTACTGATCTTCCCTGAGGCCTCGGAACCCTCGACTTTATGTCCCAAGCACTGAGACTTATCAGAATAGGCGAGCAGAACTAACCTGCATCCATCCATCTCATCCTTGAAGAGAGTTGTTTAGTCAAGAAGACATGGAAGCTGGGCACAGTCACCTCTTATAATCTCAGCACTCTGGGAGGCAGAAGCAGGTGGATCTCTGCGAGTTCGAGGCCAGGCTGGTCTACGAAGCAAGTCCAGGACATCCAAGGCTACATACAGAAACTCTGTCTCAAAAAACCAAAAGAAGAAGAGGAGGAGAACGTGGCATTCTTGCAGCTTCAGACCTACCTGTCCATTGTCCCTCTATCACAAGTTTTCAGGACTCCTGAGCCCCACTGTTAAGCACAACAGACAAGGTCTATGTGGCCCCCTTGGCAGAGTCCTGCCTCCCTCTGAGATTCCTCATGGTCCTGGCCTGCATGTCAGTGGCTGAGAAGGTAGACCTTTTGCTCATCAGAAGATGCTAAGAGATGACAACAACATGGTATCCCTCTGGCAACTCATGTTCCCGAGCCTGATACTGCCCCGTGCTATCACCTATCCTCATCCCTGCTGACCCAACTGTCTCTCCAACTGGCCTGTGTGCCTCTCTGGACTTGGCATTGGTTCACATAATCTCTGAAGGACCTGGGACATCCAGAATCTAGCATGTCTGACCCCCTCCCCTGCTTGTCAGCAGGAACATTGCTCGCTACGTAGGTCCAGGTGTCCCCTGACCCCCTTACCCACTGCACATTCCCATAGCTTTGGTCCAGACCCATGCATCCCTGTCTTACTCCTGCCATAGAGGGTGGGGACACCCAGCATTCCTAGCTGCTGCATTCCCCACAAGACAGGATCTCATGGAGCCCATGCTGAGGTAACCAAGGCTTACCTTGGATTTATTGCCTTCTGCCTCCCAAGTGCTGGGATCACAGACATGTGCCACCATACCCAGTGACGCCTGCTTCTCAAGGATGCTAAGCATTTGCAGGCAGCCATATTGGTCAGTGCCCTTTTTTAAGTGCCTGGCATGCCACACATTTTCATGTCTTCTCATTAACTCAGCAATGGCCAAACATCCGAGAACACTGGCATACTTTCCTGCTCAATACCAACATTCGTTAGCCTTATTTTAGTATGCGCTCCCTCCCCCTTCTCTGAAACAGGGTGTGACTATGTTCTAGGCTGGCCTTGAGCTTGCAGCAATCCCCCAGCTCCCGCCTCCCAAGTGCTGGGGTTATATACACAAAGCTCCTATTTGGCTCAAGGTCGTTTATTCTAAAAACTATAATAAACACATCTCTTTAAAGGAATGAAATGTTTGGTATTAAACAAGGTGGTAGGGCGTATAAACAAAACCACCTCTGCCTTGAAGTCAGTTGTACTCTTTGAAGTAAACATGGTTAACAGTTAATAAAAATTCCTTCTGTGTTGACCTTCCCCACCCACTCTGGTGCAAACCCCTATGTTGGCTTATTTGTTCAGAGTGCCCTTGTACTATGCACACTGCCTGATGGGCTACCCAGCCAGTGATCTGCCCTCACCCCTTACTGGGTGCTTGACAAACTTTCCTGTACTTTAGCAAAATGTAGTTTTCTTAGCGTGGACAGGCTGTAGTTCACTTGACTTCTTTGGCTGATTGTGTCCTGCTGTTGTTAGCGTCCACCTATGGTACTTTAGAATGTCCACCGGGGGGGGGGGGGGTGTCTGTTTTTTGGTAAAAATAAAATAAAATAAAATAAAATAAAGTAAAAAAGCCAACCTGTCACTTCCATGTTACTCCCTTTGCCCCACCCACACCGCCATTGTCATCAGAGATATTATCTTCAGATATGTCAGCATTTGCCAATGGGTCTCTATGGAGGCCCAGGCAGCCTGTGAGCAGGTAGGCAGCTTCCCACAGGCAAGGCCTAGTGAGTAAGCATGTGTTCAAGTACTTCACCAGTGTGCTCCCACTTTTCCCAGATGCCCTCCTTTCTTCCTACCCACTCTTTGTCCCTACTGCTGGAGACACCTCTGGCCTGTCTAACAGATGAACCAAAGAGCCAGGACACATCTGAGGCGCCCCCCCCCCCCCCCCCGTTGCCCCATTGTAGCTCTAGGTCTGGTCCTAGTAGAATCAGGGCCCAGGACCCAGTAGCCTTAACCCTTCAGACTCTCAAACCTTTGCTCCAGGCAAGTGTTTAGAGCAGACTCTCACCCAAGACCTGAAAGGGGATTTGAATGACACCTCACCCACCCCTGCCTAGGCTGTTTCCTGTATCTGCATGGTGTTGCACAATTTCCCCCACCAGCCATGTGGCCGTAGTGAGTCAGGCTCCACAGTGACCAGAACAGGTAGTTCATGCTCGGCCACTTGGGTCCTGGTTGCTTGTCTCTACCTTCCTGGCTCTGTTATTAGCCTCGGTGGCCCAGAGGAGGCCACAGGAATCCAGCCACAATGCTATAGTCTAGGGGATAGAGGCCATTCCCAGATAAGCTTCATTTTCTAGAAGAATCCAGGATGTCTTAAGCCAGGAAAACCATGGTCACCTAACATACATAACCTAACATCTAGAGAGCTGAACATAGAGGTAGATAGGACTGGTTGCATTTATATAATTATGTCGGGGGCTGGGGGGGCTTGAGAGACACAGACAGACAGACAGACAGACAGACAGACAGACCCACTATGTTATCTAGGCCAGCCTCAAACTAAACTTCCCTCTCCTCTCTCCCTCCCAAGTGCTGGGGTTACAGGCACGGAGCATCACTGAATATTCAGGAGTTTCTACAGCCTGCTTCTTGCAGTTATTAATCCCCAAATCCACATGACACTCACCATTGGATGTGACTCCACAAAACGTGCAGGCTGGGGACAAGAAACAGCTCTGTCCACACATAGCTCTCAGCTCCATGAGACAGCAGCATGGTGACAAGGAATTCTAGGCGGAAAGTAGACCACAAAGAACATGGCAACATGAGCCGGGCGTGGTAACACATGCCTTTAATCCTAGCACTCAGGAGGCAGAGGCAGGTGGATCGCTGTGAGTTCAAGGCCAACCTGGCCTACAAAGCGAGTCCAGGACAGCCAGGGCTACACAGAGAGACCCTGTCTCAAAAAAACAAAACACAAAACAAACAAACAAAAAGAACATGGCAACAGGGGAGGCATGAGAGCTGGGGCTGGGAATTTTCAGAAGAGTTACCCAGCTTAGAGGTAGCCCTTGCTTTTGTGAACAAGAACTGCATCAGGATGGCCCTGGGCTGCCTTCAGATACTGCCCCAAGACAGGCCCCTCCTGAGATTCCCAGGGTCCCTCCAGAGGCTCCCGTGGCTCCTCTGCCATCTGCTGTAGCCTCACATGTCACATCCCATATGTTAGACCTTTCCCTGAGAGAAGCTGATGGGCGGCCATCACATTGTCCACACCCAGCGCATGTGCAGCTCCTTCTTGTTCTCCATAGGCCAATGCATCAGAGACACTCAGAGCCACCAGCTACCCGAGTCTGTGTCCCAGATGGACGCAGCTTCCTAGGCTGCTGTGGGCCGGCTTTTCACTCAACCTGCCTATCCCTATCCTTCTGGAATACATAATAAAGTACTGGATCTGGGAGATAAAGCAGACCTAGGGCTTCTTCCATTACCAGGGGAGGTACCCGGACCTATAGGTGCCTGATGACTGAAAGTGGAACACCGGACCACCTTACTGGCCATCCCCCTCACTAATAGGTTCAGTGCACCCTGCCCTTCTTCTCTCGGTAAAGGCTTCAGGCCACAGGAGATTACACAGGCATAGCTTCAGAAGCTTCATCAATAATTGATCCTGCAGTAGGTGGGCGGAGCTGCTTCTAATGAGAGCCCTGCTCAGTCGTTGGGAACCTGGGCCAGTAACTCCAAAGACAACCCACTGCCTATCTGACAAGGCTACCCTACCGAGATGCCCGCTGCCTACTATAGGCCAGGGCTTTGTAAGCTTGGAGGAGGTCCACCAGGCGAGCACTGTTCAGCGCAGCATGAACAAACAGAGCTAGAGAGCTGATGCTATTGTCTCTCTCTCCCTCAAGATGACGGGTAACAGATGGATAACACAGTCACATCCCACTTAAAAGAGAGGCTTCCTCCAGCCTCCAGCAGGCATGGAGATACAGGTGATGACTGGGTAGAGAAGGAGCAAAAAAAAAAAAGGGCCAAGTTTTCTTTTTTTCGTCATTGTACTGAAAGTTCACTCTAGGGCAGTGGTTCTCAATCCTTCTTAAGGCTGTGGCCCTTTAAACCAGTTCCTCATGTTGTAGCGACCCCCACAACCACCACCATAGGATAATAATTTCACTGCTACTTCGTAACTGTAATTTTGCTACTGTTGTGAATTGTAATATAAACATCTGGTGTGCAAGGTGTATTTTCATTGTTACAAATTGACTCAAAGGGGGTTGCAATTCACAGGCTGAGAGCCACTGTTCTAGGGCCTTGTACATGCTAGCAAGCTGTCTACCACTGAACTCTGCCTGCCTGCCTGTCTGCCTGCCTGGGTTTAATCGCTAGCATCAAATAGACCAAGCATGGTGGGGGCATACCTATTTGATACCACAGATGGGCAGTGCCTACCTGAAGCCTCATACAGGCATCCCTGCCTGGCCTTACAGTCTGGATCTTTCTCTGAACCCATGAGTGGTCCTTCTCTCATTGCCTATACCTAACCCATCTTGCAAGTCCTATGAGCTCCATTCCTAGATCGGCCCTGCAAACTAACTCTCTCCTGCTCTGCTCACCTTGCTCTCAACCTAGTCTAAGTCAACAACTTCTCCTACCTATGTGGACAGCTGCTACAGACCTATTTTCACCACCACACTGTCCAACTCTCCCAGCAAAAAAAAAATACCAAGCAGGTCCCCCTTTGCTTATTGCATGGACTGACCTCGCAGGCCTGACCTGCTAGGAGCACTTAAACATATATTCGTTACCCTTTGATGCAACATTCTGTTCTTCAGTAAGTTGAAGCCACATCTTAGTGCCTGGGATTCACACGGAAAAGGTGGTAGGTACACAGATAACAGAACATGAATTGTGGTGGGAACTTCTGGACCACGCAGGCTGAGACCTGCCCGGTGGCTTTACTGGCCTTTTAAATGAAGCCTAAATCTCTTCCGCATCCAGAAGGTGCTGGCCCACCTATTATCTCACCTCCTGCTCCCCACACCAACTTCATCTCCTAACTTAGTTTTCCTCCGACAGCTACATCCCTGAAGCCTCTTTCTTGTTGTCTATCTGTCCTGCTGTAGTGCCAGCCCACTGCCCAGTTGTCACCTGGCCAGGGCTAGTCTTTCCCCAACTTTTGCCTCATTCACTGCTGACTCAACTCTGCCGGCCTTCTCTCTCAGTCTCTGCCTCTGTCTTTCCCCCACCCCACCCCCACCTCCTCCAGCTGTGCTGCTTCTGGGCCATGCATATATCCCAATTTGACCACTACTTGCTGAATAACAGTCTGAACGCTTACAGAGTTAGGATCTAGCAGGGACAGACCCTGGATGAGGAGACAGAGGGAAGTACTCTGTCCCCCGAGAGAGAAGGACAGATGATGAAAAAGCTCCATAGGAAAAGAAGAAGAGGAAGGGAGGGAGGGAGATGCTCTGAACAGAAAAGGACCAGAAGCTTTGTGTTAATGCTCCTCCCGGGCAGGTCCTGAGGATACAGGAATATCCTTAGGGCTAGAAAAGGCTGTCTGATGGGGGAAGCAAGCCACTATCTGGGTGTGTCCCTTACTCAACAAACAATTCACTGCGTCAAGAGAACAGTTTGCAAAGTCCAATAAGCAGTTTCTGAGTTTTAAAAGCAAATTTATTTATTTATAAAATATTAAAGGCTAGTAGGCTGGTGCATAAACATAGTCCCAGCTGCTCAGGAGGCCGAAGCAAGAAGTAGATCGCTTAAAGTCCAGAAGTATAGGCTCTCATCTCAAAATAAACGAATGGCTGAGTAAATAGAAAATATTTAAAGTATACGGAGCAGGAGTGTACCTCAGAGAAAGAGAGGTTGCTTAGCATGTAACAATGTCCTGGGTTCAAACTCCTAGCACCCTCCCCCCACCAAAAAACATACAAAAATTTTTTAAAAATATAACTGAATTGAGGTCTGTGAGCCAGAGAGCTACCATATTAATGGATGGCGCCACCCTCCTCCATCAAAATACTCCTTGCTGTCCCACACATTAATGGTTATATGGACCGTAAGGAGCCTACTGGAACTAAAGGAACGACTCAATCAGCAAGAGAAAAAAGAATTTTGTCTTTGGAAGATTCTTTATTCGGGTGGCCAGGACACAGAGTTCCAGAGGCTTGAGCCCTTCACATTTTGCCTGGCCCACTTATTGAATGAGTCCATCAGAGCAGTACAGGCGGCAGCTAGTATTGATTGTGACCCTGTGAGGTCATGACTTCTTCTCCCCCTCTTCCTCCTCCTCCTCCTCTCTGTCTTTCTCCTCCTCTTCCCTTTTTCTCTTTCTTTTTCTTTTTTCTTTTTTTTCTTTTTCTTTTTCTTTCTTTCTTTCTTTTTTTTTTTTTTTTTTTTGTGTGTGTGTGTGTGTAGTGTTGGGGATTGATCCACGGGCTTGTCTTGCCAAATAGGACCTCTACCCTTGAGCCACGCCCCCAGCGAGGAGCAGGCTCTTTTAATATTCATTTTAAAGGTGAGTCTACTTTAGAAGAAAACCTCGTTCACTACCGTGTTCTAGGATGCCTGCCCTTTTTTGTTTGTTTGTTTGTTTGTTTGACTGGCCCCAAAGTCAGGTCACCAGCAAAACCATTTCTTCTCAGCAACTGCGTTGTTTACTGTTCTGCTAGGCCAGAGAGGTGAGATAGGCGGTGGAAATGAGGAAACAAATTAAAGCGATCTACAGAGGGCAGCAGCGAGCTGCACAGCGCTCAGAGTTCCTAAGTCGCTGGGCTCCAGCTTGCTAGCACTACCAAAGTCAACACTGACTAAACCCTACATGGGTGCTGACAACGCGCGACACAAGAGGACGAAGATGAGGTCAAGGGAGGGAAAGGGAATCATGGAGACCACACGATCTATGTCGGGAAGACCCTGTTCATCTTGGCTGCTGGTCCTGGTCTATTTCTATTTCTCTAGAAAAGCATGTGATAACTGTTTACAGCCAAGGAAATCACAGCTTGTGGAGGCAGGCTTGCTGTTTGTTTGTTTGTTTGTTTGTTTTCCCCCTAATGCTCCAGAAACTGAGGCAAGGAGAGGAAAGAGTGGTCAGAACTCAAGCTGTTCTTCAGTTTAGTTTCCTTTCACCTCACGCAGCAGGCTGGCCTGGATTTCATTTTGTATTCAGGAGACTCCCTACAGAGCGCATCGCTGCCGCCTGCCTCAGATCCCTAAGCTTTCCTGGGAACCGTTAAAGATTTCCTAACTTCCACTCAGCTGTAGCTAAGAGCTGTGTGATCCCTTCAGTGAAAGAAAGAGACCCCGAAAATACTACACCGGCCTCTGGAGGTCAGGACTCAGGAAGGGGGATGCAATGAATGAACTGAGGGAGAGAGATCTCCATTTATCACTCACTGTAAAGGACAACTGTGTGGTGTCGCCACCCAACTCAGTTCTCCAACATCAGAGGCTTGCTGGCTGACACAAATGGGCTGCTGGCATGAGTGACCCAGCCTGGCTCTGGCTGACTCATTGGATGACCTGCCCTGGTTGATTTCTCAGTCATTTTGGGCCCTGCTGGGTGTTCTCTAGGGCTGCCAGCACCGAAGTCGGACGGGGTCCCGGCTGTGCACAAATGAGGAAGGAGATATTTCTGTTCTAGGTGTGAAAAACTAGCCAGAGCCTAGGCAGTGGAGGAATCGCTCGGAATCACCCGGTCAGGGGCGCCCCCGTGGCAGTCCAGAGTGGGATTAGAATGCTTAGCTGCAGTCCTGCTCTGTATCAAGGACCCAGTGCTCCACTCGCGGCGCGGTCCCTTTAAGAGGCGCGCCCGGCCCCCATCAGCCGCTCCGTGGCCACCGCCCCCCGGTCCTCCCCTTCCTGCAGCGTTGAGTGCGGGCCGGGGCGGGAGTGTGGTGAGGGCTGGTCCGGCTGATCGCGGCGCCAGCCAGCAAGGCTGCGGGGCGGCGGAGCTACGGGGCTACGGGGCGGGGCGGGAACCGGAGGCGAGGAGCCCGCGGGGCGGCGAGCCTGGGTCCGGGGCAGCCCTGCTTTGCAAAGACCGGCTCCCGCCGCTGCGCGCGCGCGCCGCGGAATCCCGCACACAATAGCGGCGTGCGCAACCCCGCGCCCTTCCCCCCGCCCGCGCGCGCCCCCCGCCGCCGCCGCCGCTGTCGCCGCCGAGCCTCCCGCTTCACCTGCGGCCCCGGGGGGCTGGCATTGTTCACCGCCACCGCCGCCGCCGCGGGGCCATGGGAGCCGCCGGGTGCCCCGGGCCGGGCCCGGTGAGAACGGCGTGCCGCCGCTGAGGCGGGCTCCGGCTCGCGGCTCCGCGGCGCAGGTGAGCCGGCCGCGCCATGGTGGACTCCGTGGGCTTCGCAGAGGCGTGGAGGGCGCAGTTCCCGGACTCGGAGCCGCCGCGCATGGAGCTGCGCTCAGTGGGTGACATCGAGCAGGAGCTGGAGCGCTGCAAGGCCTCCATTAGGCGCTTGGAGCAGGAGGTGAACCAGGAGCGTTTCCGTATGATCTACCTGCAGACGCTGCTGGCCAAGGAGAAGAAGAGCTACGATCGGCAGCGCTGGGGCTTCCGCCGCGCAGCGCAGCCCCCGGACGGCGCCGCCGAGCCCCGAGCGTCCGGCCCGCGCCAGCCGCCCGCACTTGCTGACGGTGCAGACCCGGCGCCCATCGAGGAGTCGGAGGCACGGCCGGATGGAGAGGGGTCACCGGGTAAGGCACGGCCCGCGTCCGCCCGCAGGCCGGCGGCGGCGGCTGCTGCTGCTCCGGCAGAGCGGGACGACCGAGGGCCCCCCACCAGCGTGGCGGCGCTCAGGTCCAACTTCGAGAAGATCCGCAAGGGACCTGCTCAGCCCGGCTCTGCGGACGCTGAGAAGCCCTTCTACGTGAACGTCGAGTTCCACCACGAGCGCGGCCTGGTGAAGGTGAACGACAAAGAGGTGTCCGACCGAATCAGTTCTCTGGGCAGCCAGGCCATGCAAATGGAGCGCAAAAAGTCCCAGCAGAGCGCCGGGCAAGGCCTGGGGGAAGCACCCAGACCCCATTACCGCGGGCGCTCCTCCGAGAGCAGCTGCGGCCTGGACGGTGACTATGAGGATGCCGAGTTGAATCCCCGCTTTCTGAAGGACAACCTAATCAATGCCAACGGCGGCAACAGGCCCCCTTGGCCGCCCCTGGAGTACCAACCCTACCAGAGCATCTACGTCGGAGGTATGATGGTGGAAGGGGAGGGCAAAGGCCCGCTCCTGCGAAGCCAGAGCACCTCGGAGCAGGAGAAGCGCCTCACCTGGCCCCGCAGGTCCTACTCTCCCCGGAGTTTTGAGGACAGCGGAGGTGGTTACACCCCGGACTGCAGCTCCAATGAGAACCTCACCTCCAGTGAGGAGGACTTTTCCTCTGGCCAGTCGAGCCGCGTGTCACCGAGCCCCACCACCTACCGTATGTTCCGGGACAAGAGCCGCTCGCCCTCGCAGAATTCGCAGCAGTCCTTTGACAGCAGCAGCCCCCCGACGCCACAGTGCCAGAAACGGCACCGGCAGTGCCAGGTTGTGGTGTCTGAGGCTACCATCGTCGGTGTCCGCAAGACCGGGCAGATCTGGCCCAGTGACGGGGACAGCACCTTTCCGGGGGAAGCAGGTGAGTGCCTGTGTGGGCGTACTTGGACCTCTTTCGGACTCTAACTAGGTTGGCATGGGAGAAAGCGGTACTTTTTGGCGTGATTTTCAAGTGCTTTTGTGCCTCTTTGGCCCTGCGCCTGAGCTAACTCCACCCCCTTCCTCCTGAAGGCACATGGGATGGGGGTGGGGGGGATATAGGGGAATGGCTGGTGGCTTGCTCTCTTGGTTATAAATCTAGTGCAGGTGGATTTTGCGGAGGTACCAGGACAGTAAACTCAGCGTCATCTTGATCGGCCACCTAAGAGCATCTCCTTTGAGTGGGGTGTTAAGTGCGGGTTCCCCAGAACCTGCCTCCTGGGTGTTCTGGTCTTGAGGTGGTTATGTGACACGACAGGGGAACCCAAGAGGTGCAAGCTGCTTCGAGGTCTTAGATGTGTCCCACTCGCTTGTGAGCAAGTGAGAGCAGGAGAAGGCAGGGAGTAGAAGAAAGTTAAGGGGAAATCTGAGGTGGGAGGCCAGTGAGAAGCAAAAAGTTGAAGATTCTATATGGGGCTAACGCCTTCCTAAATGTGTCTGGCTTGGATAGGTTTCACCCATCCTTAACACATCGGTAGATTCCTCCGTCCGCTGCCACTGGTTTTATCTGTCTGTCATTCTTGTCCATTTTGTGCCGCTGGGGTTCAAACCCAGAGCCTTACACACTTGGGGCATGCTTACACCACTGAGTTACATCTCTAGACCCCACCTTCTTTTCTGGGTCCTCCAGGGTGCCTCCTCGTTTTTCCTAAGGATGAGTACTCAAACAGGGGCTTCTAATCCATCGTCTGACACCAGCCAGAAGATGAAACAGTAACTTCTTTGCTGGCCCACAGGCACGGTTGGATATGTGTGGTTAGTGGGACTAGGTTTTGATGTTGAGGTCCAGGCAGAATTTTCAGTTGGAGTAAGGTGGGAGGGGTGCCGGCGGGCATAGATTTGGGGGTGTACAGCTGTCAGGAGTTTCTGGGAGCCTTTGCCTCTGTTGGGCTGATCTGGTCTTTTGCTTCAGTGATTTTTTTTTTCCCCCTCTGCTGATGGAGTTGCACGTGCCTCATTTGTCAGAATCCTCTTGAAAAAGTGAGGCTATTTTTGGCTCTATTAAGCTGCCTTTTTGTGCTCAGCGTTCTGTCCTGCTTAGGTACTTCCACTCGCTGATCTTCCATCTCGCTTGCCGGTGGCGTTGTGTGGCTGGACCCACCTGCCTGTACCCTGGTCCAGCTGCGTTCCCTGTCTCGGATGGAGGAATGACTCCTTCAGGACTCAGAAGTTTGTTCTGTAAGGCATATCAAACAGCTCCTTCCAGGCCTGGAGGATTGCCCAGTAATTACTGGTCACCAGCCATGTCCAGGCAGCTGTGTGTGGTAAGGTGAACTCACTTGAGCTGGCCTTTGGAGCTGTGGTGATTGGGGTCATTGTTAATAATGAAGAACATGAAAGGCATTCATGGAGACCTATTCTCTTGCTGCTAGGGAACTCTGAGTTTCCAAAAAGGTGAGCATAGCCTTTCCTACACCTAGGAAATGGCCCAGGTATGGAGACGGCTGTATTGCCCTCCACATAAAAATCAGACCCAGTGTAAGTCAGAGCAGGTAAAAGTAGGATTGAGAAGGAAGTAGGGGTCTCAGAGGATTATGGGAAATGGCTTCGAAGTTAATTTCCTATTTTAGAACTTTCTGGATCTCTCTTCCACTATCCCAAAGCCCCACATTCTCTCTTACATTTTTTTTCCCTCTGAAGCATTCTGTTGTGTCTTTTTGAGATAGGGTCTCCTCCCCTTGAAGCTCCATCTAGCCCAAAACTTGTTATGCCGACCAGTGCTGGCCTCCAGTTTACAGGTGAACTCCTGTCTCCCAAGTGCAGGGGTTACAGGCATGCACCACATCTGTCTCCCTAAGAAACAACCCCTCCCATCTCTTTCTTTCTATGTACTTTTGAGCCAGGGTCTTACTATGTTGCCCTGGCTACCCTGGCTTTGTAGACCAGGCTAGCCTCTCAATCACAAAGATCCACCTGTCTCCTCTTCCTGAGGGCTGGGATTAAAAGCGTGTTCCGACGTGCGAAGTGTCCTCAGTCCCTTTTAATAATTAAGATGGAACAACGCGAGCTAAAAGAGCCAAGGGCTGAGGTGTGGCTTAGTGGTGATGTGAAACTCCCTGTTCTTCTCCGGTACCACAAGAAACAGACAGCAAGTAGGTGAGAGCGCTCATATGCAGGGCTTACATTATTTCTTGGACCATTTTGTACCAGTTAACATTTTCATCACGCTTCAAGGTTTACAGCAAAAATGAATGGGCGGTATAGAGATTGCTCATATACCCTGTGTCTCCAAACCCACTTCCAGTGTTGCCAGCATCCTCCACTAAAGGGGGGTACATTTGTGACCATTCAGAAACTACCATAGACACATCATTATCACCCACAGTGCATGGTTTATATTAGGGCTATCTCTTAGTGTTGTACACTGTGTGCGTTTAGTTCTTTTTGGCTCGGACTCGCCCAGCCGTTTTAGCCCAAACGTTTAAACTGTGTGCTGAGCATTCGTTTGTCTCGTATGGGAGGGAATAGAGTCCCTGCCGCTGCTCAGCCGTCTGCCTCTGTTAGGGCTACGTAGTGATGCTCTGGGACCTACTGGCCTAAAAGGAACAACACGGAAAATTACAGTGTATGCATGTATGGGGGTGGAGGGAGGGCACGTTAATGTTCTGTTGTGGCGGGCACCGTGGCCCAGCTCTTGTAACCCTCAAGTCCCTTTGGGTGAGTTTCGAGGGATGGTAAAGGAGGGAGCTGGAACCATCATCACTCAGTGCTCTATGCTGATCGCCATGACAAGGTCCTTCACGCAGGATCTCTCATGAGCTTTTCCATCACCTGGTGCCGGGATGTCCACCGACAGATAAGCGGGAACCAAGAGGTGGCAAAAGCTGAAACCTCACACGCTCCAGCCTCGTGGTACCAGGCCCTGTTCTTCCTGGTGCCTCCATCTGAAGATTATAACTGGGGGGTGTTTGGGGTCCATTGTGCCTTCACACCTATGAGGGTGAAAACAGATAGCCATGAACCCTTCTGTATGCAGAACCCTTCCCAAGGTCCTGTGTAGGCTACAGAGGAGAAATGGCCTTTGCCTGCTGGGGATGATGCGTATATCCATGCTTAGAGGGAAGAGAGATTGGGACATGCACAGCTTTCTTGGTGTATCAGCGAAGTCCAGCAGCCAAAGGTGTGGAGCTGTTTGTCCGCCTTCAGTGACTCTGGAGTTTTTATGTATTTGGGAGGGGACAGTGTTAAGGCAGGGTCTCACGCTGGGCTTGGTGGCATACGCCTTTAATGTCCAGGCTGGCCCTAAACTCCTGAGCTCAAGCAGTCATCTTCCAAGTCGCTGGTACTATTGGCACTCAGGAGGCAGAGGCAGGCAGATCTCTGTGAGTTTGAGGCCAGCCTGGTGTACAAAGAGAGTTCCAGGACGGCCAGGGCTACAAGAGAGAAACCCTGACTCAAACAACAACAATAACAAAAGACAAGGTCTCACTATATAGCCTAGGCTGGCTTTGAACTCCTTATCTTCCTCTACTTCTCTGATGGGATTATAGATTTGTTTTAACTGAAAGGATACACATGATAGAAAACGTACCCATTCATTTAGGGGATCAGAAGTGGGATTGTAAGTTTGAGGCCAACCAGAGTTACATAAAGAGAGCTTATCTCAAAAAAAATTTTTTTAACCTTTTTTTTTTTTTTTTTAATTTAAAGAAATAGAAATAGAAAGCATTTATCAAAGGGAAAGCAAGACCAAGAATAAAAGGGGGCTAGTGAGCCAAGGGAAATCATGTGCCCATAGCTGGACTCTCTGTTAGCTTGACACAGGGTCCGCCTGTGTAGCCCTGACCGGCAGTGAAGACCAGACTGGGCCTCCAGCTCAGCCATCTGCCTGCTTTTGCCTGTCAGGTGCTGGAGTAAGATAGGCATGCACCACCAGGGGAAAAAAAAAATTTAAAGTGACAAACAGAAAATATTTACCTTCTTAGTCTGTTTTGACCATTTTTTGAGCATGCAGTTCCGTGACACCGAGTACGTTCCCATTGTACACCTGTCATGACCACGGAAATCCTGTCCCTGTTAGAGAGACAGTGCATTCTGCTCCCAGTACGTGACAACCCCACTTTCTATGAAGTTGAAGGCACACATTGAAGGTGACTCACATTGGCACAGTCACACGCTATTTGTCTTTTTCACGACTGGCTTATTTCTTGGTTTTTACCCACCTTATAGCACGAACTCAAGTTGTTCATCTCTCTATTTATCTATATTTGATAATATATCTGGCCCTGAACTCCTCGTTCATATATATAATATTATATATGTGAGATTGCGTGTCTTACTGTGTTGCCCAGGCTGGCCCTGAACTCCTCGTTCATATATATAATATTATATATGTGAGATTGCGTGTCTTACTGTGTTGCCCAGGCTGGCCCTGAACTCCTCGTTCATATATATAATATTATATATGTGAGATTGCGTGTCTTACTGTGTTGCCCAGGCTGGCCCTGATCTCCTTTCTGTCTGTCTGTCTGTCTTTATATGATTTAAAATCACACACAAACACACACACACACACACACACACACACACACACACACACACACACACACAGAGAGAGAGATTGAGAGATTGATTTAAGGTCTTACCATGTTGCCCAGGCTGGCCCTAAACCCCTGAGCTCAAGCTTGTACTGTTGATGGACCTCACCATGCAAGACCCTTCCCTTCTTTAGATCTGAGGGAGGGATATATAATTCAAACATCTACCCCTTCCCTCCCCGTAACGTATTATAGGTGTGCCCCTTGTGTGGGGGCGACGGTTTGGTTTTGGGTTTTCTGGGGCTCCGGCCCAGGGGTTTTCATGCTGAGCCTGTGCTCTCCTTCCAAGCTACTTCTCAGTTCCTGTGTTTCTCCATGGCTCTCACTGTGTTGTCATCTTTCTGTTGAGCACTGTCCCTTACCCTTTGGGCTCTTGTATTGGTGCCTGAGTGACCCCTTACTGTCTTTTCTCTTGGGTGATTGACCGGAAGGTAACTAACTGGTTTGAGTGGGTAACTGTGGACCATCAGCGGTCATAGAGGCCTTTTGTTGGCTCAGTCCTGGCCTGTTTAGACCAAAGCCCATGACTGCCTCCGGATAGAGTGCAGGCTTCCTTTGAGCAGAGGTAGAGTTAGGGTGATCCAACAGGTAAAAAGACTATAATATTTTATAAGCACTCGCTGGCTCTGGCAGGCTGAGGTTTGGGGAACAAACAGAATGAAGTATTCTGAAACTCTTCATTAAAGGAGCAGAGAGGGCTGTTGAGTTGCCTGGGATGGGGGAACAGGCCTGCCCTGTGAATCTCTGATTAGTTTTTGCCTTTGGCTTTAGGAGCCATGTCTCCTCATTGGTTGAGAGTCCTATAGCTTGGAAGGTCTGTGTGTGTGACTGCAGCCTCCACTAGGACGAGGAGTCCTAGCCTAACAGCCAGGCGTCTGCTGAACCTACTTGATCTAGCAGTGCCGGGCCCAGGCTGCAGCTTCCTCCTGTGGGTTGGGAGGGCTGTGTTCAGAGTGAACCAGTAGGTGTATGAGAAGTGTCCTCAACTTGTTAAGTAGCAGGTTCAAGATTTGGCTAAGGTGGTATTTTTGTGTGAAGGCTTAAGGTGAATAGTGCATTAATTAAAGCCCCGGGAGTTCCTCATCCTGCTGATATAATACAGTGGCTTCAAGGAGATGTGGTTTTCTTTGAAAAACGTAGTCATTTTAGTTGGAATAGGTTATTGTAACCTGTTTTATTATTTTTAGGGTAAAATACACATAATAAAATGTGCAGTTTCAATCTCTGAGAAGTTAATCAGAAATCAAACCCAGGATATTGTGTGAGTAAGGTAAACAACTCTGTGGCCGAGCAGATCTGGCCAGTGGCTTATTGTACAACCATCCCCAGCCGTCATCTACAATACTTTTTTGGGGGCATGAGGGGTCTGAGACTGACGGAGGAGGCCGTTGCTAAGCACGGGTTCTAGCCCTGACCCATACCTCCTGTCCTCTTTTTCCACCTGTTTCTCCTTCTAAACAGAAGCTGTATCCATTTGAACATTACTTTATTCTCCTTTACCTCCAGTTCCTGGCAGCCAGGATTCTACCTTTTGTCTCTGGGGACTTGCTTATCCCCGGTATCTTAGGTAAATGGAATCCTATACTATTTGTCCAGTGTCTAGTGTCCCTAATTTAAGTATGGCTTCCTTCACTCCCTAGCCGACCTACCGGCCCTTCACAGGTGTGTTTTCTTTAGGAAAACACCTGTTGCTGGTGGTTTTCCTGTTTCCCTAGCCCTCCCACCCACAGTGGCTCAGTGTGTTAATCAGCAGTCAGCTAATGCTGTTACATAACAAAATACCCCAGGCTGGGGTAGACAAAACAACAAAGTGTATTTTCTCACACCGCTGGAGGCGGATGTGAGTAAGGTGCTCAAAGAATTCCCTCCAAGGCCTGTCTCCCTGCAGTTGCTTGCTACCTTTTCGTTCTTTTTCTTTTCTTTTCTTTCTGTGTGTGTGTGTGTGTCTTTTCAAGACAGGGTTTCTCTGTGTAGCCTTGGCTGTCCCAGACTCGCTTTGTAGACCAGGCTGGCCTCGTGAGCCACCACGCCCGGAGACCTTTTAAATGCCTTTCAGTGATGTTTTCTTTCTGGCAGCTCTGGACGGCTGAACTTATCTTTCTTAGAAAGACAGCAGACTGCTGAAATGACCCCATAGTTTAGTAATTTTTTTTCTTAAGCTTTTGAGATTAATGATATAATGACACCATTTTCCCTGTCCCCTCCTTCATTTTAAGCCCTCCCATGGACACCCCCCCATCATACTCTCATTCACACTTGTGTGTGTGTGTGTGTGTGTGTGTGTGTGTGTGTATTCCTAAATACATACAACCTGCTTATGTTGTATGATGTTACGTGCATGCATGTTTTCAGGGCTGACCGTTTGGTATTGGATAAGCCATTGGTCTGCTCTTTCCTGGGGAAGACTATTTCTCATGCTCTCGGCATTCCTTAATTGCCTATAGTTCTTTGTCTAAGGTTGAGACCTCTGGTCTCCCCCACCCCCAAGCCCATCCACATTATAACATGTCTATATGTTGTTGACCTTGTTAGGCTCTTGTTTTGGCAGCCATGTTGGTGAGACTTTGTGGGTGTAGCTTCTGATGTTTCCAGGAGCCACAGTCTCACAGCAAAGTCCTTGATCCTGTAGCTCCCTGAACCTTAGATGCAGGAATGTGTTGCGGACCGAGGGACACACGTCTGTATTTTGATTGGTTATGGTTTTCTGTAACGGCATCTGTCTGGCTGTTGGAAAAATAGCTTTCCTTGATGGAGGATGAGGACTAGGCCCTGGAGAAGAGTCAATTCGCTAGTTTCTTAAAAGTCTGAGGAACTGAGGGTCAGGACTTCATACAGAATTTGTGAGGTGCAGGGTTCAAGTCCACAGAGGAAATTTGTCATAGCAAAGAGAAATGATGCGCAGACTGGCTTCCAATAGCAAAGTTATAGGACTAATTCGAGTAAGTGTGCAGGCCTGGGGATCAGTTCAGTGCTTGCCTACTGTGCAGAAGGGCGAGGGCTCAATCCTCGTTATCACAGAAACCAGGCATGCCTGTGAGGTCCGTGCTCAGGAAGTAGATAGAGGTAGGAGGACTAGAAACTCAAGATCATCTTTGACTATCTAGCAAGTTCAAGATCAGCCCGTCAGGAAAAAGAAAATAAAGCTCTGTGTAGTATCAGGCAATGGGTGGTGTGAGCCATCACCGAGCCAAGGGGTCAGGAAAGCCACAAGCTAATGCTTCATGAGCCGCACATCCCTGTTCACTTAATTGTTGACCAGACAGGTCATCATTGTTGGAGGTCCTGTCTGTTGAGCTATAGTTTCTTTTTCTTCCTTTTTTGTTTTTGGTGTTGTTTTGTTTTGTTGTTTTTAGTTTTGAGACAGGGTTTCTCTGTGTAGCCTTGCCTGTCCTGGACTCCCACTGTAGACCAGCCTGACCTCGAACTCACAAGAGATAAGGCTGCCTCTCCCTCCCTGAGTGCTGGGATTACAGGAGTGTCCCACTGCTCCTGGCTTAGTTTTCTTTTTACTTTTCCTTCTCCTTCTGTCTTTGTGTCTGTTTCTTTGTTTTAGAGACAGAGTCTTACTATGTAGCCTGGGCTGGACAGTGCTTTACCGCTGATCTAAATCTGTCCTTAGAACTATTACTTTTACTTTGAGAAGCAGTAACAGTAATTTCATTATAACTTTTCACTGGGTCCTCACCCCATGCCTCCTCCTGTCCCTGCCGCCCCAGCACTGGGACTGGAAGCCTGTGTCTCCTATGCTCGCTCCTTTGTGTAGGTGCTGGAGAGTGAATGAAGCCTGCATGTGTGCAAAGCGTTAATGTACCCTCTTCCCCAGCCCCCTGAAATCGTTATTAGCACAGCCTTTTCCACACGTCTCTGTTTACCTTGATTTACACGTCTCCCAAGGCAGCCAGCCGCCCTCTCCCTATTCAGAAACTCAAGGGTATTTCTTGAACACCGGGTACATACCTGGAAGTGTCCTCTGAGAAATTCTCTTGCTTTTCTTCGTGAATTTGGTCAAAGACTTTTTTTTTTTTTTTAACCTACATGGGCGGCTGTACCCACTTTTTAAAACCAACCAAGAGAACCCCAAACCCTTCATGGTACCGACACGTTTTTCTGTGTGTGTCTTTCTTTAACTGTGTGTTAGCCCTAGTCTCCTGTTAATCCTGAGTCTGACTGGCTCCTTTCTTTAAGGGGACAAGAGCCTTAAGACAAAGGCAGAACATGCCCTACTTCTCTGTCCTATGGCATGTGCCATACTCGGGGTCCTCACATAGAGCTTGTCCGGTTTTTCTGTGTCTCAGGCACCATGCGTGTGACAAAAGTGAAATGAGGCTCCGTCTTTTTTATTTTTTTATTTTTAAAAATTTTAAATGTTAGCGTATTTTACCTTTACATGTGTGTGTATATCACATGCATGTTGGTGCCTGCAGAGGCTAGAAGAAAGCATCAGGTCCCCTGTAACTGGAGTTGCAAATTATTGTGAGCTACCATGTATGTGTGGGCCGAGAGTTGAACCTTAGTTCTCTGGAAGAATAGCAAGTGCCCTTGACCCCTGAGCCATCTCTCCAGCCATGCGGCTCCATCTTTAAGGTTTTGGTTTGCTTAGACCCTTCTGTGCTCGCCAACCTCCCCCCCCTTAATCCCATCTAATAAGTAGTGGATTCTCTGGGGTCTAATGATGCGGCTTCCTTTAGGAATGAAACTGCTTCAGCCTTGGAGACGACCTGGCTGTTATGTTTTTCTCCTCTGCTGACTGACTGTTGAGCCTCCCCTGCTCAGCTCTAGAGCTCTCTTGGGTCCTGCTAATCTAGTGTCTTGGATTCTGGCTCTTGCTGCTGTGCCCTGAGAGCTTATGGTGCCCAAGGGAAGAGAGAGCAGCTAGCCAGTGCTTAAAGGAGCCTGCCTATGCTGGAGCTGGGAGACTCAGATGCTATTTACAAAATAAATACGATTTCTTTGGAGGCAGTTTCATGGGCCCTTGGACCATCCTCGTGAAGTGGCTATGGCGAGATCGTTATCATAATTGCATACTGTTGAGGGTGAGTTAGGCCTACACAGACACCTAGGATATAACCTGGCTAAGGTCAAGGCATTTGTGAAGGAGCTGAGTGGCGCTGTTAGTCACACACGACACGACTCCTGGGGTGTAAGGCACCTTGATCAGTTGCCTGACCAGAGTAGGCCCTCCCTGCAAATCTTTTTAGTTTGGTAGGAAAACGGTGCTTGCCGTAAACCTGTTGCTACCATGGAAACATCTGGTCACGGCTTTCAGGAAGATTTGAAGGCATGAGCCACTCCGAGACATCATTCGTCTTCTCTTATTTTACAGATTTCCAGAGAAAGAGGTTCCTTCCTCTCCTCACTTCTCATTCCCTCTCTTCCCTCCCACCCTCCTTTCTCTTTTTTTGTAGTGCAGGGCATCCCTTACGTCCCCAGTATACCAAGTATACACCACTGAGGTGTATATATATCCCAGCCCATTCTGATTCCCAGGTGATGAACCGGCGTTACGTAATAAGGGTGGAACCCTTGTGACTGAGGTAAGTGCCCTCTTAAAAGAGACCTCAGAGAGCCAGCCAGCCCCCTTATTCCTTCTGCCATGTGAGGATGAAGCAGGAAGCTTAAGCATGACGCAGAACCTTAGTAGACATGGTCCCCAGTGGACTTCCAGTGTCCAAAATGGCGAGGAAGTAAGTTTTGGTTGTCAACGAATAAGCTGTCGAGTGGATGGCATCGTTATGGGAACCCGATGGGACTAGGTATGCTTCTCAGCCCGGTATGCTTTTCTGCTTTGTGACTCCTAAATCAAAGCCAAATGTGTCATTTGGGGTCAGGCCTCAAACATATCAGACCAGAAGACTAAAGCCCCATACCAGCATCAGCAGAGCCCAGCACAGAATGAGCCTCCTGGGATAGAGTGGCCTTCTTTGAACCACCTGGCCTTGTGACTTTGGGGGCCTTGTAAGTTGGGATTTGGTAAAACACCAAGACATTCCCTTCTTCTACCAGGGACCCCTTCTGCCAGTTTGTAGAGGGAAAGCTTTGAGCCATTCAAATAAGATGATTACGAGGCTTTCATTCATTTATTGATACTTATTTAAGTGCGTGCATGCATGCTCATGCATGTACGTGACGTGTATATGTTAGAGGACATGTCTGCAGAGCCATTCTCTCTTACTGCCTTGTAGGACCAGGAGCTAGGGATCAAACTCAGGCCAACTGTCACAATTAGCTTCAGCTGTCAAACTTGACACAAACCTGGAGTCGCCTGGGGAGAGGGGTCCCTCAGCTGAAGAACGGCCTCCATCAGACTGTGTCACATCTGAGGCGTTTTTTTCTTTTGCTATTTGATGTAAGAGGGCCCAGCACACCATGGGCACTGCCATCCATAGGTGGGTGAGCCTGATCTGTACAAGAATGCTAGCTAGCTTAAGGGGCCGGAGAGATGGCAGCTAAGAGCACTGACTGCTCTTCCTGAGGACCCAGGTTCAATCCCCAGCACCCACATGGCAGCTCACAACTGTCTGTAACTCCAGTTCCAGGGGCTCTGACACCCTCACACCAATGCCCATAAAAATTACACATAGTAAAAAAAAAAGAAAGAAAGAAAGAAAAGAAAGTGCGAGGTGTGGTGGTGCATTCTTGTAATCCCAGCACTCAGGAGGCAGAGGCAGGTGGATCTCTGTGAGTTCGAAGCCAGCCTGGTCTACAAAGTGAGTCCAGGACAGTCAGGGCGACACAGAGAAACCCTGTCTTCAAAACAGAACAAGACATAAAGAACGCCTGAATGCCAGCTTAACAAGCCAGAGAGCAAGCTTTTGCACAGCTTTCCTCCTCGGTTCTGCTTCATGCTCCTGCCTCGAGTCCCTTACTTGACAATGCACTGGGACTTGTAAGATGACATGAACACTGTATTCGGTTATGATGTTCATCACAGTAACAGAACATCGGGTCTGCATGCAAGCACCTCTGCCCGCTGAACCATCTTCCAACCCTATTGTGAGGCCTTTACATAGGAAGTCAATAGTCTAGTAGCTATAGACTGCCTTACTTTAGCAAGCTGCCAGGGGTCGGGAGAAGTTACGTTGCTGATGCTCTGGCGTAGCCGGGTGTGGTCTGTATGGACCACTGCTGTATACTGTAGCAGACTATCGAGGCAGCCTGAATTTTCTCTTGTCTCTGTGACGTCACGGCGCCCAGGAGCCAGACAAGTTGTGTGTGTGATGTTCATGTAGAGACTTGGGAGCATTTGGACCGGCTCAGCCTCCGGTGAGGACCAGTGTCTTTGGCTTCTAGCCCCATACAGCTGCCACTGTCTAGGGTCTTCCATTCCTGTGTGGCCTTCACTACTTGGGAGACTGGGGTAACTGGACCTTCAGCAGATCTGGAGATTTTGTTTTCTTGTGTTCATCTGTTTTCCCTCCCTGCCCCTCAAGAAGCCTTCTGCTTCGAAACCTAAAAAAAATGAGAGACCCATCCTGTTAGGTGCTTGGGATGAGGATGGAAAAGGTGTGACTGCCTTTTCCTGGCTCCTGCCTTCTGTAGGCACAGCTCTGCTCTTTGCCAGGTGTGTCTTCATTCTGGTTTTTTTTTTTTTTTCCCACTCTCCCCTTCTCCCCTTTATTGAAATATAATTTACTGTTTGAAAGGATATAGTTCAATGACTTTGGGGTAATAGTCACAGGTCTAACTTGGAGACACTTTGGTTACCTCAAAAGGAAACCTTAAGTTAAAACCCTACTCTCCACCCCAGTGTCTGGTTCCAGGATGTGTACCACACCTGGCTCTGAGCTTTTTTCTTTCTTTCTTTCTTTCTTTCTTTCTTTCTTTTTCAGTCTATGTAGATTTGCTGTTTGTGGGTAGAATCATAGCACGTGTGGCTCTCTGGGTCTGGCGCATTTGCTTAGGATGCAGTATTTGCGGTGTGTCATGTCCAAACACGGCCAGACCTGCTTTCTTTCGTGTGACCTGTTAAGATCCCAGAGATTGTTTTTGTAAACGGATCGTCAGGCCCTTTCTGGTTTCCCAGCTATGCTGAATAGAACCCTTGAGGTGCTCACACTGGCTCACAGGGAGACCCAGTCAGCATCCCAAGAGGGCCGTGAGTGGAAGTTGTGGTGGGGAAGGTGGAGGCTTTTCTCCCTTGTGGCTTTGCGAGGAGGCCCTGGGGCACAGGTTACTGGAAACCACGTGGTGGCTGACTGAGTTTGTTTAGGTCATCAGGGAAGGGGCCAAGCCCTTAGCTTGGTGACTTAATTAAGAGTCTTCGGCGGCCTGCGCAGAACCTGCTGGTTCTGGGTCCTTCCTTGGGCACGGTCTGTGGCTTATGGCTTCTTTTATCCACATCCCAGCCTTTTCTCCTTTTGCCTCTCTCCCCCCCTCACCCCTTCCTGTGTTGAGTGATGGGACTCAGAACTAGAACTGTGCTCCCCAGCTAAGTTGTGCTCCTGGTTCTAGCCCTCGTCCCCTTTAACTGTAGTAAATTATCCGTGATGTAACAGCTGCCATTCTCCCTCGCTTTCAGTGTCCACAGCTGCCTGGCATCAGACTGAGGCAAAACAGAACTGGAAGTGTTACACAACAAGTGTTTGTTTCTCTCTGTCCTAGGCTGGTGGTTCCAGATCACGGGGCAAGAACAGTTAGGGTCTTGGTAAAGAACCCTTCTTGCTTGGGGCTGGCGGGATGGCTCGGTGGATAACGCGCTTGCTGTGCAAGTCAGATGACCTGTGTTTGACCCCTAGAACTCACATAAAGGTGGGAGGAGAGAACTGACCCTACAAAGTTGTCCTCTGAGCAGGGCAGTGGTGGCGCACACCTGTAATCCCAGCACTCGGGAGGCAGCAGCAAGCGGATCTTTTTGAGTTCGAGGCCAGCCTGGTCTACAAAGAGAGTCCAGGACGGCTAGGGCTACACAGAGAAAACCTGTTTCAAAAAACTAAAAAAAAAAAAAAAAAAGTTGTCCTCTGACTTCTACATGTGTGCCATGGTACACACCCCTCCCCAACATCATAGACAGTAGTAACACATACAGATCATTTTTTAAAACATGCCTGGTTGATATCTGGTGGTCTCCTTGTGACTTCATGTATCTCTCTAGCCTCTCTTTGTATAAGGGTGCACTAATCTGATCACTTCCTAAAGACCTCACCTCTTGAGACTGTCACATTGTGGGTGATGAGCCTACTATAGATTTCAGGGGGACACAGGCCAAAACAACTACCTGTACGCTATTGTAGCTACCACCACCATCCAGCTCTAGGACTCCTGTATACTCCCACACCAAAGTACTGCTGTCCTTAAGCAACAGCTCCCAGCCTTCCTCCAGGGAATAGCAACCACCATCCCACTTTTGAACCCTGTGAGCCACCATCCCTTTTTGAACCCTGTGAGCCACCATCCCACCTTTGAACTCTGTGAGCTTGCTGTCTGTGTACACTATGTAAGTGCAGTCACACAGTTTGGCCTTTTGTGTCTGCCTTATCATGTCGCACCTTGTCGCGAGCAGCAAGCTCTGAAGAGGCTGGAATGACCAAGGAGGGCAGGCTGTACTTTATATAATTCCCCTGCGTTTTGCAGGAATGCCCCCCCTCCCAGGGATTCAGGGGTGGGCAGGGACACCCCTCCCTCACATGTGTGTCATGAAGTTTTAAGAGAAAAGACTTATAATATTTTTCAGTTTCCCATCACTACAACCATATACCAGACACAGTCTGCTTACTTACGTAGTTAGTTTAAGGGAGCTTCTTTCTGGTTCCTGTTCCTTGGAGACTCAGGTCTTAAGATGGGGCTGGTGGGTTTGGACCTCTGGTGAAGGTGATGTGTCGTGACCAAAACAGGAATCAGAGTGTGCGCCTGGGCAGTCTTAACCATGTTCCAAGGGAGAAAGTGGAAACGTCATGTCCCGACCCTGGAGTCCAGAGAAAGAAAGGCTAAGGTCCCAGAATCTGCTTCAAAGGCATTTCCTAAATGGACTAAGGACTTCTCACTGGGCCTAACCTTTCAAAGGTCCCAGCTCTTCCAAATACTGCCATGGAGCCTTTAGGATATATTACCATATTCAGAGCACAGTGGGGCTCCAAACTACACACCCAGCTCAAGCTGGCGACTGCCCATGTCTGCCTCCCCATCCCACGCTGACTGAACTCATTTGCTTCAGCACATTCAAAGCACTGTTCTTTTTTGCCCAAATAGTAGACTTCACAGTAGAAAACATTTCATGGTTTTCCTTTCTCTTTCAGGAGCATAAGTAAAAGGTGCCTTTGCTTGGGTTTGGAGGCCAGGACGTGTTACCTGAAATTAAGTTCACAGGTGCTTTAGTAACCAGCGAAGTTAAACCTCCATAGAAGGGGAAGCCCATCCCAGGAGCCCAGCCAGTTCTCTAGCCATCCCCCTCAGCCATCATGGCCCCTTTCTCTTCCTTGTTATATTAAAATACACAAAATATAAAATTTACTATCTCAACCCTTTCCCACAGACAGCTCATTAGTGTTAAATCTTAGGGGTTCTTGTTTGTTTGTTTGTTTGTTTGTTTTAAGATGCAGCGTAGGTGGGAAAACCCTGATCTGGTCCCCAGGAAAGGTTTGTCCTCCCTTGATGTCCCGGGATGCAGCAAGACAGTTTGGATTCAGTCCTTAGCTTGGATGTGAGGAGCTTGCAGGCCAGGCAAGAAACAGGTTCCCAAAAGCCTTTGGGACTCTGAGGAGACGTCCGTGGTTTGTAACAGAGGAAGGGTGTGGAGAGGAAAATGGCCCAGGCCGAGAGTTTCGTGTGGCAGCCCTTCAGAGGGGTGGACAGCACTCAAAGAGTGTGGCTTCTCGGGGCTCTTAATTCTTGGGCCTGGGATGCTTAGGCCCAGGTCTGTGAGGCATGAGACTGAGAGAGGAGAAGGAAGAGGGCGGCAGTGAGATCAGAACTAGGCTGAGGAGGATAGAACCCCAGGAAAGTCATGCCGGCTGTCATGTGCTGTCACACTGGCAGGCCACTATAGACAGAGGAGTTGAAGGGTCTCTCTGGTAATGGATCCCTGAGGCTGGTTGTGGCTGAGTAGATAAAATGGAATGCAATGAGCTGGCTTGATTGCTCGTAGCGAACCTGGCCTCAGAGTGATCAAGGTTGGTGTCTGGTGCCCTGGACCTCCCAGCTGCCCGATGGGCTTGTTTGTGGGACCTTGCGTGGGGAGACCTTGTTGATTGTCAGCTTGTCATGGGACCGTCTGATGGACCATCACAATCCTGGAGCAACTCTGAGGTGACAGTAGAATTTTCACCCGAATAAATAATTGTTAGCGTAAGCCTCATTTTTCCGTCCTGTGCATTTATTCAGTGCCCAGATGGTGGGGCGAGTGAGGTGTTGGGAAGGGGTTTGAGAGGATCCAAAAAGGAGGCTCTAATGGGTGAGGCTCTGAGGAAGCATGGGAGACTTGGTTTGGACATGGTGTCCTGCTTTCGCCAGCCCTAAACCCTGTGGTTTATTCATCCTGCTGAGCATGTTCTCTGAGGTTCCAGAAACTGTCAAGGAAGTCTGGGATGGCTTAATGGGCTGAGACTAGATCAGCAGCTCTCTGGAGAGACACCTGGTCCTGACCACTCAGGAAGTTGGGGGGGGGGTCTTTTTGTAGAAGCATTTGCTGATTTTGGGGGGCTGGGCAGCTAGGTCCCCAGAACATTGGCAAGGGGCCAGTTCCTGATTCTGTGAGTAGAAACCATTTGAATTGGTTGCTGGGACACAGCGGTCAGAAGATGGCCACCACAGCCAAGGTGCACTGCCTCCCACTGCCCGGGGCTGGGGGGAGGGGAGGGGACAGGGGACAGGGCAGCAGACCTGAGATGAGAGAGGATGTTGGTTTCCTTCTTTTCTTTCTCTCTGCCCTCAAAGCCCTGAACTTTCAAAGTAATTCCTATGGAAGGGGGGAGGCCCTTTGTGTTTACGGACTGGATCCCTGGTTGGGGGGACACCACCACTTCTCCCTTCCTACTCTAGCATCTGGTGGCTTCTCTGTTGCTCATGCTTGGACTGGACGCATGTTCCTGCTTCAAGAGCACAGAGCTGGGCAGGTGACTTCTGGGTGGTCCTCTAGACTCTGTCTTTGGCCCCTCCCTTTCCAGATCATTTTCTTTGAAGCTCAGAGCTGGCTGCAGGGCTTCTTAAGGGATGCCCTGGGCCGTGGTTCGTTTGGAGATGGGCTGGTGATGAGGGGGCATTCATTTGATCAGGTCCTCCTACAGATCGCCATGGTAACGCATGATGCTTTGGAGCTTGATTCTTAACTTGCTGTTTATGGAAGTGTCCAGGCCTTGGGAAGTTATAATCTCCTCCTGGCTTGGGGCTAATTAGCACAACAAATCGAGTAGCTATGGGAGATGTGGACATTTGGCCCAATTGAGACCTACGGCATTAGATCCCTATGCTGGCTGTCTCTCCAGGGTTCTTCCGTCTCTGCCTCCCTCCCCCTGTACTCCCTCACACCCATACTCACAGTGTGGTCACCCCCAAAGTGGTTGACTGATGATGTTGTTGTCATTGTTACTGTATGTCTTAATGCCACAGTTCTAGGAACAGTATAGCTAGGTTCACTTGCCCGGTGTCTGCCTAGGCTTGAAGGCAGAGAGTGCAGGCTAACACTCTCATCTGGGGATTGGGGTCCTTTTCCAAGCTCAGTTAAGTTGTTGCCAGGGTTCAGTTCTTGGTAGTTATGGGACTGAGGCCTTCGTGCTCTTGCTGGCTGGGGATTGCTCTAGTAGGTTCTCTTCTTCACGAGCAGTTTCATACAAGACGCTTTGCTTTCCTTTCCCCAGTGCGTCTGGGTGTTTTGAAAAGTTCTTTTGAGTGATTACTCCATAGCCAGTGTTTCTAACTCTTCTACCCCTGAGAGTCCATAGGCACTGTACATCTTTAAAAGGTGGGCTTGTAGAGGAGGAAACAGGTTTACTGTTTTTACTTTGACCTTATACGGTGGCGCATGCTAGTCCCAGAACATGGGAGGCAAATGCAGCAAAGTCAGGAGTTCGAGGCCAGTCTGAGCTACATGAAACTGTCTCACAATAAAAGGGGGGGGGGTTGAGTAAAATAAGGATAACATTGTTATTTTTGAGACAGTATTGGGAGAACATTATTTTCAAGACAATATCAGCAGAAGATATTAGCAATAAGAAGCTTCTCTGATGAGGGTTGAATGATGCTCTCTTCTGTGCGTTATGTTACTTTAACAGAATAATAGTAGTGGTTAGTAGTAGGTTTTTCTATCACTAAGCCCATAACCTATCTAGTCTCAAGTTCTTGGCCAGCTTAGCAGTGTCATGTATGGGCTCCATCTTACAGAGTGAGCTTTAACATTTAAAAAAAAAAAAAAAAAAGGTATTGGTTATTCCCATAACATTTGTGCCACTATTGCACCATCTTGCAAGAAAGTCTCTGGTAGGTTGAAGGGTCTGTAGCTGGGTGAGATTGATGATTACATTCTTCCTCCTGCAGCATGCAAAGTACCTCCCAACCCCGTGAGTGTTAGTCGGTAGGGCTGAAGCTTCTAGTTGGGCGCCAGCTTGATTTTTCTGTGCTTGATGACATAAGTGAGCAGTGCCTTCAGCAGTAGGAACTTGTAAACAAGATATGAAGAGTAGTCCAATAGGCCTGTGATGTCTGGGGGCTAGCGAGTCCATGAGACCCCCTTTACCAATGAGTCAACAAGATGTAATCCATTTCTGGCACCAGAGGTTTTACTTGGTGGCATAAGATACCTAGTTGGAGCCAGGCGCTGTGGCGCATGCCTGTAATCCCAGCCCTCAGGGAGGCAGAGGCAGATGGATCTCTGTGAGTTCGAGGCCAGCCTGGTCTACAAAGAGAGTCCTGGACAGCCAAGGCTACACAGAGAAACCCTGTCTCAAAAAGATACCTAGTTGGGACATTGTCTCCCCCATTATATGGTGGCTCCGTTTATGTTCCTTTCACGTATGTATGTGTTTTAAGAAGCTTCTACAGCAGTAGGTCTACATGTGACCTTTTTGTTTGCTTTTTCTAGACAGGCTCTCACTATATAGCTAGCCCTGGATGTCCCAGAACTCACTATGGAGACCAGGCTATCCTTAAACTCACAGCAATCTGCCTGCCTCTGCCTCCCGAATGCTGGCATAAGAGGCGTGCGGCACTATGCCTGGCTCCGGGAGGCTGTCCAAGAGACCTTTAGTGTTAGCTGGCTCTATTCATAGTCCCTCCTTTATCCTGCCCTTCCAGTCTGTCTCCATTTCATCCTTCTATTCTAGTTTCTCCTTTATCTCTTTATAACACTGTACTCTATGATCCTCCGCTCCCCCCGATTCCTAACCTCTGTGGTTATTCAGAGTGAAACATACATATCTAAAGTTAAAAGCTAAAAGAGAAACCATGCAATATTTGTCTTTTGGGGTCTAAGTTACTCCACTCGGGATAATTGTTTCTAATTCCATCCATTTACCTGTAAATTTCATTTTTTTTTTCTCCTAATAGCTGAATAATACTCCACTGTAAATGTACCACATTTTCATTATCTATTCGTCAGCTGATAGACAGCTAGGTTGTTTCCAGTTTCTGGCTATTATGAATAAAGGAAGGATTATGAATAATTTCTCTGTAGTAAGATGTCAGCTCCAAATGGATCAAGGACCTTAAGGCAGACCAGACACACTCAATCTGATAGAAGATAAAAGGAGGAATAACTTTGAAGTCCCTGACACAGGAGAAGACATTCTAAACAGGACACCAATAGCATAGGCACTAAGGCCAATAGTTAATAAATGGAACATCAGCTGGGCTTGATGGCGCACGCCTTTAATCCCAGCACTTGGGAGTCAGAGGCAGGTGTATCTCTATGAGTTTGAGGCCAGCCTGGTCTACAGAGTGAGTTCTAGAACAGCTAGAGCTTTACAGAAGGAACATCATGAAACTAAAAAGCATCTGTATAGCAAAGGATAACATAAGTTGAGCAAAGTGCCAGTCTACAGAATGGCAAAAAACAAACAAACAAACAAACAAACAAAACACCTTACCACTTACACATCTGATAAGAGGGTTAATATGTAGAATATATAAAGAACTAAAAAAAACTGAACATCAAGAAAACAACCCAATTCTAAAAACGGAATACAGAACTAAATAGAGAGTTCTCAAAAGATGAGACACAAATACCTGCGGAACATTTTTTTTTTAAATGTTCAGCAAACTTAGCTGTCAGAGAAATGCAGATCAAAACTACTTGGAGATTTTATCTTAGCCCTGCCAAAATTGCCAAGACCAATAAAACAAACGATAACATATGCTGGTGAGGATGTAGGGAAAGTGGAATACTTATTCATTGCTGGTGGGAATGTAGACTTGTACAGTGACTAACGGAAATCAGTGTGGAGTTCCTTAAAAAGCTAAAAATCAAGCTACTGCAAGATCCATCTGTACCACTCTTGGGCATATACCCAAAGTATTCTTTTTGTCAGATTCTACTGGCGCAGTTCCATCAGGTCATGAGAGAGCCTCGCTGGACGAGGCTTGAACCGCTGACAATCCAGTGTTGAGGTATGGGGTTTTTTCTTTCAAAGATGTAAGATTAAGGATGGTAAGGGTGAGCCGGGCGTGGTGGCGCACGCCTTTAATCCCAGCACTCGGGAGGCAGAGGCAGGCGGATCGCTGTGAGTTCAAGACCAGCCTGGTCTACAAAGTGAGTCCAGGATGGCCAAGGCTACACAGAGAAACCCTGTCTCGAAAAACCAAAAAAAAAAAAAAAAAAAAAAAAAAAAAAAAAGGATGGTAAGGGTGGTTGTCCTAGGTTGGGTCAGCCATAACTGTGGACTCTTTGATGACTCTCAGAAATAGTCATACCTCAGCGTTCCTGAGATGCACTAGACCTGTGTGATCTATTTCTTTGGAATGTTCCCTGACGCCATGACCTACGGAAGCCGTGCCTCCTCTGTCGAAGGCACGGTCTTTGATAGGGTGAGAGTTCACTTTCCTCCTTGGTTAGTGTGACGCTTGTGGGTTATGACCCTGGCTCGATTGTAACTGCGTCTGGAAAAGCAGTTTAATTCCTCTTGGGTGCATTGGACAGTGGATCCATTCTGCTGGTTGATATTATTGTTCGTCCTGCCTCTCAGAGGTCCTGCTTGGCTCCAGTGGAAGCTCTGAGAGAGTAGAATGTCATTGGAGAAAAGCGACTACACAAAGGAAAAGAAGCATATGCTAGTGTAGGGCCGCAGTCAGCTGGCAGAAGGATGAGGGTGCTTGCTGGTGGGTTTGCTAGGGACCCCTCTCCCCAGCCCTTTGCAGGAGGACTCACAGCTATCTAGCACATTGTCATATGTTGACGGCTACCCTGGAAACAGGCATGTAGAGCAAGGCCATGCTTGGAAGGAGGCTACCTGGGGCAGTGGCTTGGGAAGGAAGGGAAAGAGAGGTGGACACATTTTCTACCCTGACCAGTCGTCCCTCCCATCGCTGGAGTTCCACCTTATTGCCTCATCATCACGGTGTTGAGAGCCGGCAGTTGAGGAGGTCAGCCGCTTGGGTTGGTGGTTTATAGAGCCGAGACTCACTTGTCCTTTCCCGTTGCCCACCTTGGTGGTGCCATTAGCTGCTCTCTTGATCGGTCGGTCAGTGGTTTATACCCCACAGCTCTCTGAATTCTCATCTGTAAATGACGAAGCTAAACAATAGCGTCTTCAAGATCCAGTTGGTTTTGTGATCACAAATAAAATTATGCTTCTCTGAGTTCCTACCAAATTATGGGAAGTCCCCACTTGGCAGCGTCTTTCCACTGGTCATTCTGCAAGACTCCCTTTGCGTCTGTGTAGATGCAGTGTCTTATGTCTGGGACCGATGACAGGCGAGGAAGTGAGCTCAGGATGCAGATCTATTGGGAACTAGATTTGTCTCTGCTGCCTGTCTTCCCTCCTTGCCTACTGGCCATGCAGATATTTCCTGCAACAGTGTGTCGGTTCAGAAGCCATGCAGGTATTACCAGAAAGCTGGAGGACAAGCTACCAATGTGGGAGTCGGGAGAGAACATTATGGGATGGGGAGGCGGGTGTCTGCCTGGATGGTAGCTAATGGTGTCTGATCGGGGGCTTGGCAGCAGAGTGACAACTTGCATTTGGTCAACCAGAGGAAGCACTGAATGGCATGTGCTTGTGCTAAGGCCAACGCAGAGATGGCTGCACCTGTGTGTCTGTCTGAGCAGTCTGTACACAGTGGGTGCTTTGAACCTATTTACCTCTGCCGCCATTGACTTGTTGCACCTAGTGCAAGTCCCACCTGGGGTTGAAACCCAAGTGCACTCCCTATAGTGGGAAGTTCCCTGTCTGTTTCTTGTTGTATTTTCATGAGGATTTTTTTTTTTCTTTTTTTTTTTGCCGGCTGGAAGAGCGTTGTCTTATGCCTGAGTTGGCTGTGCCTAGAGATGGGCTGGGTGGGTGGGCTGAAGGGCAGGAGGACAGGGAAGAGGAGAGCTGTCTCTGTTTGGCATGCTCGGTGGAAGCCTGCATTTTCCTTTACAATGGCCCATGTGACGGGCTTGGTTAGGGGTATATTTTGACCTTCCCCATTCCATCTGGCTATCTTGTAAGACCCCTCCCTTTACTGGAACTTTGTGCTTGGGTTTGGCCTCATGCCTTAGAATCTAAGCTTGCTGCATTCCTACAGGGAGATAGGGCCTAAAGATGACAAATGCAAGAAGCTTCCACCCAGACCTTGAACTGAACTGGAGTGTTCTTTCTGTCTTTGCCCTATAGTATTGGGATTGGCTAACCTTGTCTGTCTGTGTTTGTTTGTTTGTTTGTTTTTGTTGTTTGTTTGTTTGGTTTTTTGAGACAGGGTTTCTCTGTAACAGCCGTGGCTGTCCTAGATTCACTTTATAAACCAGGCTGGCCTCAAACTCACAGTGATCCACCCACTTCTGCCTCCCAAGTGCTGGGATTAAAGGCGTGCATGAGCCACCACACTGGCTGGCTAACCTTTTCTTAGAGTGGGACAATTAATTTAGTTCTTGTGCCTGAGAGACAAGCTTTAGACCACTCTGCAGGTACTTACAAAAATCACTTAAAATGTAATGATTTCAAAATATGAGCACCATTGTTAGGCGTTGGGCCTCCCAAAGGCAGGCACAGTGGTTGGGCTGGCCTGTGGGTTATACTTCCGACCATGTAGTTTTGTAGCTTCCTAGTTGTTGGTGATTATGAAATAGGTGACAAAATGGTATGTAGGTGTCCCCATCTGTTCAAGAACTTGTAGCTTTCCTTCTTGAGTCCTGAGAGGAAGATAGGGTTGGTTTCCTGTCCTTCGAGGTCTCTTCCCACGAGGAAGTGCCTAGGCTTGACAAAGCTGGGACGGGAGACTGTCGCTTGGCTGCAGCTCCTTTTCTCCCTCGTCTTGCTGCTTCTCAGTGCCAACGCTCACCTCCTGAAACAAGTCTGGTCGTGAGTCACGGAAGCTGAGTAAGGAGACACATGGGCATTGCTGATCAGTGTGCAACATGTGCCATGTTATTACTAGTTTGAAGTTCCTCAGAATGTAAGTTTAGAAAATAGTCATTTCAGCTGGCCGTGGTGGCCCACACCTTTAATCCCAGCACTCAGGAGGCAGAGGTGGGTGGATCACTGTGAGTTTGAGGCCAGCCTGCTCTACAACAAGCCTAGCTTGGTTGGGGTTTTTGGTTGATGATATTGTGGTGGGGTTGCGGGGAGTGGGTTTGATGATGCTGATAATAGAACCTTGGGCCTAATGTACATTAAGTACATGTTGTATGACTGGGCTACATTCACGCCCTCCATCTTAATCATTTTTTATTACACTCATTTCTTTGTTTGATTATTTAGTGTGTTTCTGTATATGTGTGTGAGCACATGTCAAACCCAGAAGGCAACTTGAAGGGATCATTCTGTCTCCCCTAGAGATTGAACCTGTGCTATCGACTTAAGCAGCAAGCACCCTTACCCACTGAGCCCTCGCATCCCTCTCCCCACCTTAGTCATTTTTAATACCAGGCTCAGCACCTGATAAGCTAAATATATCCCAACTGAAAAGCGAAAACCATATATCCAGCTTGCCAACCATTGCAGCTTAGCCTAGCCTACTTTAAACGGGCTCAAGATGCATACCTCGGCCTACAGTTGAGCAAAGCCATCTGATGTAGTAAAGTACTGAATATCTCAAGCAATTTTATTTAATGCTGTTATGAACTGAAACACAGAACAGTTCTTTTTAAGTCTAATTTCACACCATTCTACAGTTAAAAAAAAAAAAGGCAGGGTCTGTAATAGATACTTTCCTGTTGCTATGACAGAAGACCCCATGTCCAAGGCAACTTATAAAAGAAAGCACTGTTTGTGACTTGATGGCTCCAAAGGGTTTCGAGTCCGTGACCATCATGGCAAGGAGCGTGGCTGCAGACAGGTAGGCACGGCACCAAAGCAGCAGCTGAGAGCTCACATGTTGAGACCACAGCCACGGAGCAGAAAGAGAGCGGTAATGGCGTGGGCACTGAGCCGTCTAATACTTACATCCTTGTAGGCGTTTCTCTACCTACAGCCTGCTATAACCACTGATTCACTGTTTCTCCGTGTTTTTTTTCTTTTTCTTTTTCTTTTTTCCCAACCTTATATAAATGGAGTCCTGCAGAATGTAGCTTGTTGCATCTGGCTTCCTCACTTAATAGTCATCTACGTGGTGTGTCTTGATAGCGCGTTCCCTTTTGTTAATTAGGACCATGCCATTCTGTGGATGTGAGTAATACTGTCTTGTTCCCTTCTGTTCTGACGGTGGTTATCTTGAGATACATTTTACATATACAACACAGAGTTCATGCATGCAAAGTACCAACGAGTGGTTTTCAGTATAGTTACTCAACCGCACTGTCTGATTCTAGAAGGTTTTTATTGTCCGTAAGATTACCCTTTACCTTCTTGCCCTTGAATGTTTTTAAGACGTATTTATTTTATGTGTACTGTTTTGCTTGTCTGTGTATCTCTGCATCACTTGGGTGCCTGGTGCCTGTGGAAGTCAGAAGAGGGTATCAGATCCTTTGGAACTGGACTTACAGATGGTTACTGGCAGTCACGTGGGTGCTGGGAACAGTACCTGGGTCCTCTGCAAGAGCAGCAAGTGCTCTTAACTGCTGAGCCATCTCTCCAGCCCTTCCTTATCTGCATTCTGTCTCTGTAGTTTTGCCTTTTCTATGCTTGTCAGATAAATGGCCCTAGGTGACTTTTGAGTTGGACTGAGCCTTTTTTAGGTTTCTTGAAGAAGTCAGGCTACACCATATCACTAGGGTGTAGAGGGCAGGGAACACCTGGTTTGCTTTGTTAGTGTGTAAATCTTCCTTGAGGCCTGGGTCCTTTCCTCAAGGCTCGGGTTTGCACCCTTCAGGATACCCAGGAACAAAACCATTTCTTCCTCCCTTCCAACTAGTCTGCCTTGTTTCTTCACTGATGAAGAAAGTGATGGCACCTGTTCTCTGGCCAAGTGCTATGGCAGCTACAAGCTAGACCAAAGTGTGAGCCATTTAGTCACAAGTCAGCTCCTTGTCTGCGGACGGCTTAGAGCTGTGAAGGAGGTAGCTGGCACTGTGTCCAGTGCTAGGCAGGTGCCAGCCCCCAGGGGGACCCGGACTGCCAGTCTGGTGAGCTGGTTTGAACAGCGTGTAGTCTTAGGGGAAGGACATGTTAGAGAGACTTCTAAGACTCTCCTCCTTCTGACATAGTTTTGACCTGTGGATTTGTGTTCCTGAGCCTTGAGGTTCTTCAGTGGGGGCCAGGCTAAAAGGCAGGAGAGTCCCTTCCCCACAAGAACTAGGGTGCAGAGGGTGGCCTCTGCACACAGTGTACCTCATTCTGTCTGAGATCCGTCAAGGGTAAGGTACTCTTGTTTTGTTTTGTTTTTTGAGACAGGGTTTCTCTGTGTAGCCTTGGCTGTCCTGGACTCCCTTTGTAGAGCAGGCTGGCCTCGAACTCACAGCTGTGTGCCTGCCTCTGCCTCCCAAGTGCTGGGATTAAAGGCATGCACCACCACGTCCAGCTGTAAGGTACTCTTAACAGACATACCCCTGAGAGGGAAGGAGTTGCGTCATTACCGAGACTCTGCTTTAAGTTTTACTCAATTTTGGGGGAAATATGTACCTGGGAATGAAACTGAAATTGTTACATTTCTTTGTCTGCAACACCGAAGTCCAAGAGATCACCTTTCCACTCAGGCACATGCTTGGAAGGTTACATGAAATGCGTGATAAAGAACACTTAGCCAGGGGCCTGGAGAGATGGCTCAGTGGTTAAGAGCCCTGGCTGCTCTTCCGGAGGAAGAGTTCAATTCCCAGCACCCACATGGCAGTTCACAAATGTCTGTAGCTCTAGTCCCAGAGCATCTGACATCTTCACACAGACATACATGCAAGCAAAACACTAATGCACATAAAATAATAAATTAAAAAAGAAAAGCACTTAGCCAGGATGTTGGCATACCCGGGACATTCAATAACAGTTATTCTCATTTTATTGGTATCATAGCTGCTAATGTGACAGCAAGCAGCAGAGGATGTTGGCTGCCTCATCAGTTGGCTGGATTTTATTTTATTTTATTTTTTTTAGGGTCCAGAGTAGAAGATGATGAGCTACCCTTTTCCATCAGAGGTAGAAAAGCCCAGATAGTACCCAACACCAAGAAATGGCCTGTTTCCCTCCCACACACCCTGGGACAACTTTGTTCTAGGGATAGTGTCTTCTTGTCAAATACTCATTTTTGAGGACCGTTTTGTGAATGAAATAAGAGACAGCACAGAAAGAGCCTAGCCCCGACCAGCTTACCTCCCCACGTTTTGAGGAGCCAGTATGACCACTGCTGCACCTCTGGTTCTCTCGGCACAGGGTTCTTCTTTTCAGCCCTCGTGTCAGAGAAGACCCACCTTTCTTCAGCTGTCCTTGTGAGTGACGGGTGGTTGAGTATGGGGATGCTTTTTTGGGGATTGGCACCTCATGTTACTGTGTGTGTTTTAGGTGGAATTGGCCAAGCGGGGAACTTGGCACATGTTCCTCTCAGAGCAGAGAAATGAAGTTGTTTCTGGAAACAACCAGTTATCTTTGGCAGATGTTGGGGGAAAGAATGGCTCGGGCCGGTGTTTGTGACTGTGTTGTGCAGGCCTGTGTCAGAAGGGGGTTAAGTGAGGCAAGGCCCTGGGCCTGCCACGGAACTTTATTTACTGCTGGTATTTTTCTTTTAAGACTATGGTAACATGCATCATATGAAACTTCCCATTTGAGTATTTTTGAGGGGCAGTGTTTAGGATTGAGCTTAGGGTTTGACACACAGTAGGCAATACTCTACCACTGAGGTATGTCTCAGCTCTTTTTTCTTTTCCTTTTCTTCATGGTGTCTCACCAAGCCAATCAGGCTGGCCCTTAACCTTTGATCCTCTTTCGCTTAGAGATACAGGCCTGAACTGTTTTAAAAATTATTACATTGATTGAGTGATTGATCGGAGAAGAGCGTTATGTGCACTTACATGGAAGTCAGGGGATACCTTGTGATAACCAAGGGCTTTTTATGGTTAGAACATAGAATTAAACGTGCCGGGACAAGGGACTTTCCTTCTCCATCCACCCCAACAGCCAGACTGAACGATGCAGCATTGTGCGAAGTGAAAGTCAAGGTAGGAAAAGGGGTCCCCATGTGCAGCTCCCAGCACCCGGTAAACCTCCACCAGAAAGCCAGGGTCGAAAAGCTTTGTTCCTGTACACACATCTCCACAGTCCGCACTCAGATCTCAGCATCCTGCTGACTCACAGTGTCCATCATCCAGCCTTTCGCTTGGGCAGCGCTAGGAGCAAAGTCCTTTTCCAATGGATGGAGAGTCAAGAGATGAGACTAGACGTGGACCCAATATCTGTAAAGAACAAGGCTTGCTCTCATTCACTCTCTCCCCTTCCCCCTCCCCCTCATCTTCCTCCTCTCTCTCCTCCTTCTTCTTCTTCCTCCTCTCTCTCCTCCTCCCTCTTCCTCCTCCTCTTCCTCACTCCCCCGCCCCTTTGTTTTTTTGTTTTTGTTTTTTTGTTTTTTTGTTTTTTGTTTTTTGAGACAGGTCTTTGTATTCACTCTGGCTGTCCTAGAGCTCACTCTGTAGACCAAGCTAGCCTCAAACTCAAAGATCCACCTGCCTCTGCCTCCAGAGTGCTGCGATTAAAGGCCACCATCGCCACCAGGCACCCAATCTTGCTTCTTCAGCCAATGGGGGAAAAAACTTGTTCTTGTACAAAACTGGATAAAGGACCTAGCCTCTGATGATGGCACCCCAGGCAGGTTCCCTACACCTTTAAAGACCTTCTGCTCACTGTGGTTGAGCAAGTCGGGGCTGAATTAGTGTTCTCATGTTCAGGGAGATGTGGTAATCCATCCTAGAGGAAGCCGGAGGAGGATGTTGTGCATGCACTTCTGTGGAGGCCAGCCATGGTCTGCCTCTCTCTTAAACCATGTTTTTAAGAGCGCAGTTCAGTGGCGAAATATGTTGTAAGCAGCCATCACCACCATCCATTTTGCTAACTTTTCCAACATTTCATACTGAAACCCTAGACTCGTTTATTTCTCATTAACTAACTACTTCCTCCTTCCTCCTTCCTCAGTCTCTGCAGCGAGCTGTCTACCTTCCACTTCTGTGAATCTGGTATCCTAGGTGCCTCTTAACAAAGTGCACTTGTGTCTGTCTTATTTGATGTAGTGTCTTGCCCTCCAGGTTTTCCCCACGGCAGCATGTGCCAGAATCCCCTTTCTTTTTAAGACTGGGTAACACTCCATTGTATGTGCTTGCCTTGTTTTGTCTGTCTGTCCGTCCGCTAGCAAACATTGGGACTTCTCTGCCTTTTCATGATCCTCAAGAATGCAGACATGATTTTACTTGTGGCCTCTTCCACACAGTCCCCTCTCTGCATGAGTGCCCCGGGCAACATTTAGCTGCCTGTCTATTGTCAGAGAAGGGGACTTTCTCTCTTGTGTTCACCGCTGTGAGCACAGCTCTCTGGAATGCAGCAGGTCACTGATAAAGAGGGTGGGAATTCATGGAGGGGGAGTTCCTGGCTGCATGCCTCATCTCTGTTCTCCGCCACCCTCTCTGCCACGTGACCTTGAGCCAGCTGTTTAGGGTTTTTGTTTGTTCTGTTTTTGGATTTTGTTTATTTTTATTTTTTCCTGAGATGAGGTTTCTCTGTGTAGCCCTGGCTGTCCTGGAACTCACTTTGTAGACTAGGCTGGCCTCAAACTCAAAGATTCGCTTGCCCTCTGCCATCCCCAGTGCTGGAATAGGCAGCCATCCTTGACAGATGGTAATCATAAAATAGGGTTCGGGGTGAGAAGAGAGGTGGTGTGCTGTGTGAACACGTCCGCCTGTGGCTGTAGGTATAAAACAGAGTTGTTTGTCTTTGGGCAAATCAGTGATCAAACCAGAGTGGAGGTAGGCCAGGGACCTGGCACAGTTGTGGCACTTTGCTTCCAGTGTGGAACAAGGTAGGCAGGTCAAGGGTCATCCTCTGTGAAACATCATAGAGTGGTAGGCCCTAACCCTAGTGTGGGGCTGAACTTCTTCGCTGAGTTAGCCGACTTGGGAACCAAGTCAAAGGGTAAAGTCATAAAGGAAGACTAGAGCTCGTAGCTTCCCTGTAAACTGGGGTCATGTTTTAGAATCACCACATTCCTTTTCATTCAGCCAGGTAGAGTCCAGCTGAGATGGTATGTAGGGAGTTTAACTGAAAAATGTCTGAGTGGTCCTCTCTGCCTACTTGGGTACTGGGGAGAAAGTCCTGGGCATCTGCGGCTATCACCTGTGGGTAGATGATCTTCCATCTATGCGTGTCCCGTGGGTAGATGCTCCATCCACGTCCGAATGGCCTCAGAAAGCCTTGGCAGCCCTGTGGGTGCCAATAGGATCTGGTTTCAGAACACCTTCCCTACAGTTCTGCAAAACGCAAGTTTGTCCACAGCTGCCTTTCCATCGTGCCACGTGGACATCTTTCTCTTTGAATTCTGTGCCTGCACAGTGTAAGAGTTACCATGGCTTGGTTTGGTTTTGTTTTTCCAAGACAGGGTTTCTCTGTGTAGCCTTGGCTGTCCTGGACTCACTTTGTAGACCAGGCTGGCCTTGAACTCACAGAGATCCGGCTGCCTCTGCCTCCTGAGTGCTGGGATTAAAGGCGTGCACCACCATGCCTGGCAAGAGTTGCCGTATTTATAAGCTCAAACAGTCATTGTATGCCATTTTCCTAAGGAAATGTGAGCACGCGCGCGCGCACAAACGCATACACACACCAGCTCTTCCTCTTTGGTACCCATATGTGATACTGTTCGCTGTATTCATAACATTGGAAAACTGGAACCCAATATAAAAGGGATTCAAAGAACCTATTGCCAACAGAGATGATGGAAATCATATAACAGCATGGAGCAAGCTCCTAAATGGAAAAATCAAGAAGAAGCAGGGTTGCACTAGATGTGCATCCGTGGTCGTCGCCTGCTGTGTAATCGCAACCCCAAAATTTGGTGGCATAAGTTAACCTCCTGCGGATCTGGATTGGTAGGTGGCTTGCCCGTCCGTGCCATGCGGACCTGCTCGGCTACAATGCAGCTCAGGCGTGGGTTGAAGCTGGTACCTGTGGTGGTCTCACTGTGCGGCGTGGCCTCAGTGGGGAAGCTGGAAGGTGCGAGTCTCTCGTCTGGGTTGTTCATTTTGTGGTTGAGCCCCAGCTGCCCCCATGCAGCACAGGGATGACAATGGGAGGGGCAAGGACACGATGTCGGGGCTGTGGAACAGCAAGGAGGCGACGTCAGGGCTCTGGAACCCATGCGTTATCATTTCTGCCATACTGTGCTTACAGAGTGCCAAGTCCACTCCAGATCGGAGGAGGCAGGCAGGAGTCTGCCCCTTAGTGATAACAGGAAGGTCCTATTGTCAAGGGGCAGGGACACAGCAGGCTGCAGTCCTGGGGGCCCAGGTTATACCATGTCACTGAGTTTTAATTAATCAAAGAATGAGGCCTGGAGGGTCTGTGAACAAACAAACCCAGGCCATCGGTTAAGGGGTGAGTGAGACTGGGGATGTCTTACTTGGGTTTTTCTGCTTCCACATTGAAATTATTTTTCTAAAATAATTGGCTGGGGTATAGACCGTTGATAAATCATGTGCTTAGCACACATGAGGCCCTGGGTTTGTCTGCAGAGGTACAAGAAGTAAGTAAAGAGAGCCAGTGTTGTGGCGCAGTCAGGATGGTGAAACAGGAAGGTCATGTGTTCAAGGCCAGCCAGGACCATATGACAAGAGCCTGAATAAAAACAAAACAAACAAACGAACGAAAACTAGGCTGGGAATATGGCTTAGTCGTAGACTTTGCCTGGCATGCACAAAGCTTTGAGTTCAGTCCCCAGCACCACAAATAAAAAATAAAATAAAATTTGATTATGCCACCTATTAGGTTCTTGACCCTAGAATGATGAGAATGGGGTGTGTGTGTCGCAGGGGGTGGGGGTGGTCACTGTGTATGTCCCACAGACTTGGAGCTCAACGTGGTGCATGTAGCCTGAGCTTCAGAAGAACATTGAAAGACAGTGTTTGGCCCCGTGGGATACCTTCATGCACTACTGTTTTTACCTTGCTGCCCTTTTGATGGAAGAAGGCAGGCCTCAAGTACAACAGGAGCGTGTTCTCAGAGCAGAGGGTGTCAGCTAGCCACTTCTGGAAGGCAGGTGTGGGGCCTACCCAGTCAGTGCAAACGGACCATCCTCGTAGAGCATGGGACCCAGTGGGAAGCCAGGTACAAGGATAGTGTTAGCTGCTTTGTGTCTGAAGACAGAGTGGGGATGAAAGGAGCAAAGTAAATACCTGTCCCCTCCATCCTTTTTAGGGAACCCTGTTCTACACAGTGGTTCTTGGCATTTTTTTTTCCCCCTTCATGCAGGTTTCTCTGGAAGTGTTCCAAAATAAAAACTTACTAAGCAAACACGTAAAAAACCTCGTTCTGCTCCCGTGAGGGATGGTGGTAGGAGTCAGAAGTTGGAAGCCCACGAAGAGGCGCAACTACTCAAACTGGGGCTCTTGGGCCTTGTGCTGGCCAGTGGGCTAAGGGTTGCAGGCTTGTAGTGGAGCGGCCTTGACACCCAGTAGATCGTGACGAAGGGAGAGCCAGGCCGGATACTCACATCTGTCTCATGGAGAAAACGCAGGCTCTTCAGACAAGGGGTGTGAACATGTCCAGATAAGCGTGCCCACTCCGGGGAAACGTCCTCTGATGGCAACAACCCTTCCCCTATCACACAGACATCCCTGCCCTGATCTTCTCCTCATCCTGGACCCCTGCTCTGATTAGCTCTTTGTCAGCTTGACACAAGTCAGGGGAGGCAGAGGGACCCTTCACTGAGAAAATGCCTCTGTCAGGTCGGCCTGTGGGCTGGATTAGCGTTTTTCTTGATTAATGCTGTGGGAGGGTCCGGCACCCTGGCCTCAGTGCTATTCCTGGGGAGGGTGGTCCTCCTCCATGGTCTCTGCTTCCGTTCCTGCCTCCCCTGCTCAAGAGTTCCTCCACGATGGGCCCTTTTCTTCCTAAGTGGCTTTTGGTCAGGGTGTTCATCGCGGCAATACAAAGCAAACTTAAGACAGCAGCTAAGATCCTTGGACCTCGGTGGTCGGACCCTGCAAGTGCTCCAGGCTCCAGGCAGGTCATGAGCAGTAGAATCCCTCAGCTGGGTGAGTGTCAGGTCAAGCTTCTGCCACTGGTCAGTGTCTCTGATCTCCTCCCCACCTTGGGGGTTATGAAAGAGTTCTACATTATGTAGGCATGGTGCCTGGAAGGCTGCCCTTTGCGCTTGATAGTTGCAGTGACTGAATTGCGCCACGGTGGGCCCCATGTCACCATGTGGGTGAGAGAGCTAGGGAGACTGTCAACCCAGCCCCTTCTGCACCGGGTGTGAGAGTGAGGAGGAGTTCTGGTCTATTTAATAGTGCATAGGTGGGAGAGGAGGCGGGAGAGAGGAGGCGTGACTCTCTCATCTGCTTTGCGCCGTGTTGGGGGATTAGCCTTAGTCTGGGCAGGAATAGCCAGGAAGGAGCCTAAGTACACCAGTCTCCCTCATCGCCACTTAGGCCATAAGTGTCTGCACAGACATAGTTGACCTTGTCCCCAGTGGTAGAACCCTTTCCTTCTTGTACAAGACAGCCTGGCCCACCGTTGTCCTGGAAGAGAGAAGATATAAGGTACCTCAGAAAGAGCTGGTTTGTTTTTGTATGTGGTTGTGTGTGTGTGTGTGTGTGTGTGTGTGTGTGTGTGTGTGTGTGTGTGTGTGTTTTCCTGTCCTGGAATGAGGCAGCTCTGAGGGTGAGTAGCTATCAGCAGCTAGAATGAATCGTCTGTTTGCTTGTTTCATTAAGAGGCCTTTTGCCTGTGGGAGAGGTCAAGCCCCTGTGCAGGGAGGCAATAGTGTTTACAGAGTGAACAGCTGGTGCAGGGTGCAGAGGTGACTGGTCCCTCATTATGGAGGGGAGGGAGAGCCTGCAGCGTGCCAGCCCATCCTGTCATGTCTGTGGTCCTAATGACCCGATGATGGATGGATGAACCCAGGGTCTGGCTGGCAGGGCAGTAAAAACAGGAAACCTAATCTTTTCCAAATAATCCAGGGGGGAGGGGAGAAAGAGAAGCAAAGCCCTTAAGCCAACAGATGGCTCTCAGGCATGCGTCTGCCAAGTGGGCCTTGCGTTTCATAGCTGAAAATGCCAGTGAGCTCGTAGAAAGCTGAGCATCTTGACTGAAGACACTCCTGAGGGTAGTGGGCATCTGCGAGGTCTGTCCCTAGCCGTGCATATTTTTTGCAAGAAATTTCCCCTGCTCCAACATCTCTGCCTCCACCTACCAGCACCGACTCCCTTACTTTGAATATGGCCTTCTCCCGCCCTTGGCTCTGCCCTGCCCAGGGTTAGCCATTGCACGTGCCAGGTCTTTCCTCCCTTCTGAGAAACCTCCAAGCTACACATGGTCTTGAGTTCAAGACTACGGATCTCGAGCTGGCAGGCTTACAGGGCTATATAACCTACACCCGGCCTTCCTCCCTTTCTGTGTGGTGGAGCAGCTCCTTCATTCTGCTAGTGCCGAGATTCCCCCCCCCCCACCCCCCGCCCTTGCAGTACTTCCTGTGTTTTACCTGTTTGCCTAGCATCAGCTGCCCAGCTGTCTGTCACCCAGGCCCTCCTGGCCTCAGCCTTAGGTTCTGTTCTGTACTTCTTTGCTCTTCCACGTCCTTTATCCCACCTCTCTTCCCAACACAACACAACTTGCGATCTCGCCGCCTCTCTTGCCCCCTTGTCCTTTACACCCTTCTTCGTGCAGCATCCACCTGACTCTGGTACCCACTGAACCTGTAGCTCCTCAAACGTGGAGCCATCCTGTTATTTAAGTCTCTGGAGGGCACAGTCTCTGATGCCGTCACCAACCTCTCTGGCCGTCCAGAGGGGAACAGCCCTTCTGCCACCTACACTTAACTGAACCCAGAGCAGACCCCCAGTGCCCTGCAGTGTCTTTTCTCGTAAGTGAGTAAAGCACTTCAGCTCTCAAGTGGCAGCAAAGGCGATCTCGCTCCCTTCAATAGTCCTTCTGAAGCGAGGCTTACGCTGAGGTTTGACCACAGTCAGGAGGACCCTGCCTGGCTGTATTGAGATCGGCGGATCAGAATCTGGGGAGAGTGTATAAGGGAGGTGAGCATCCTAGAGGAAGCCGGGTCCAGGTGGTAGGGAGTGGCCCAGGCTGTCCCTCCGACTCATCCATTTTGGCTCAGTGGTTCCAACTGTTCTTAGGGCTACACCCAGATAGGAACCCCTTAGAACACCAACTCCCTGAGCCAAGCCTTGACAGGCTGGGTCCCCTGGGGCAAGTTAAGAGCAGGAGCCCGAGGCTGTGTGGAGTGCCATTTGTTCTTCACCCACTTGTACGCTCAGCTCGCTTCTGTTTTCTGGACACTTGGTACATAACTCAGGTCATTGCCAACTCAGCTTCTGAGATGCCATGAAAATGAGCCGCCAGTGTTGTCAAAGGTGCCCCCGAGCCTTGATGTTCCTGTCTGTAAGACGTGGCTTAGAGCCTCCACCCTCACTGCCCCCTGGAATTGTGGTGACAAGAGGGACAGCCAGCCTGCCCTGTGCATTATAGGAGGCATGTTCCATTCCACGGCTCTTTATTTTGGACAAAACTTTCCCTTTATCTGGCTTTCTCCAAGGACCTGTCACACAGCAGCTTCTCAGCATCCCAGAAGGCCCCGTCTGTCAGAATGCTCCCCACTGAAAGTAGGGCAGGATCTGCAGGGATGAGCTCCTCTTTCTCCAGTGAGCTCGCGCTGCCTCCTCCTCACATCCCAATCCCAGGGTGCGTTCCATGGAACCTGAGCAGCTGCGGGTGCAGGGGCTTGTGCTTCCTGTCCACACGTGGCTGCTAACTCTGATTTGTTCCCTCCTGCAGATTTCAGGTTTGCAACACTGATGGAAAATGACTTGTTCATCCCTAAATCAGGACTCCAGGCTTCTGAGGCTAACCCTCCTGAGGGGAAGGAGGTTCTCTCCCCCGTCTGATTGATCCTGTTTGGTTTTGGCTTTCCCCTGCAGCTTCTAACTTGTTAGCAGAGAGGTAAAGGGTGCGTCTCCAGTCTCTCTACCACCGCCCTCGGGATGGAGTGAAAGGGAGATGCCAAAAGAAGGTGTTGGAGGAAGGGGGAAGGGAACCCACTTCCTGTTAGATGCAGGACTGGAGGAGGACACCCACCCACCATGCTCAGCGTGAAATGCCCCAACTCCTAAATAGGTCTTTGACAGTGGTGGCTCAGGGCAGTGCATCACCCCAGGAGTGAAAAACTCTTCATCTCTCAAGACTCAGGCCAGACTCTCAATTAGTGGCACAGGTAATTCTTGTTCTCCTGGTTGGGTTCACTGGTATTTCTGTCTATCCTCCATTTTTCACGAGGCATCTTTTCAGAAGGTAGCATCGTCCTCGTTACAAGCGACGATCTTTTACCTCTCCGTGGTCTCCCTCTGGAGCAGGCTTGTCACAGCTGTGCAGTGCTCGTGCCTGCTTTCCGGAGGCTAGAACACTAGGTTCATAGTGGGTGCCTGAGTGAAGACAGACCTACCTTACCCATCTCTGTCCTTGCAGCTAGCCACTGTGAGGCCGGATGGCGACGGCCAGTCAAAATGGGAAAGCAGGACACAAGTATGAGAAAGCCCAAATGCGAAAGAGATAGTTCACAAGTAATTGGTGGAAAAGACTGATAATGACCGCCCAATAAATTGTACAAGCTTAAGTGCCTCGGAAGTTCAGAGCAGGGGATGTTCTTGCAGGGTTAAGAGTAGAGGGGCGGGGCTGGAGAGATGGCTCAGAGATTAAGAGCACTGTGTGTGTTCTTCCTAAAGGTCCTGAGTTCAATTCCCAGCAACCACGTGGTGGCTCACAACCATCCATAATGAGATCTGGTGCCCTCTTCTAGCCTGCTGGCACACCTGTGGGCAGAATACTGTATAAATAATAAATGTATAAAGAATAGAGGGGTATAGATGTGAAGGCTGAAGTTATGACTTAGTGACAGTCAGTAGGCATAAGAAGACACGCGTTTGGGAGTACAAAGCAGCATGAGGTTCAGTAGGTTTGGTGTCTATGCCATGAATCAATCAGAAGGGCCCGAGCCACGTGGTCTGTGTCTATAATGCTTAGATCTGCAGTATGAGCGTGTGCACAGGGCTCTGCTGGAAGACACTGGCCTAGTAGGTGACAATGTCTCCATCAAGGGCATGTGAGGTTTAGGGGGGCTGTGACCATTTGTGAGTGAGAGTGTGCATGCACACTCATGTATCCCTTTGTACACTCATGTATGTATGTGAGAGATAGTGTGTGTGTGTGTGTGTGTGTGAGAGAGCGTATGTGAATGTGTGTGTGAGTGTGTGTGTGTGTTTGTGTGTGCACGCGTGCCTACATTTGTGGCCTATTGGAGGAGTATGTGGCCAAGCTAGGAACATTAGTATCTTTTAGGTTGGGGAGCTGACTCTTTTTCCGAGAAGATGAAATGGATATACACGGACGACATTTGTTCCTTGTCTACCTAGCTGGCCAGTTTATTGTTGGGATGAGACTTGAGAGAGCTCAAGGAAGCTGCAGAGACCTACTCAAATGCAGTCTTATCCTCTTGACTGTAGCTGGCAAGGGCCAAAGGGGAGTTCTCTATCTTTCCAGAGCGCATTGAGATTTGTGGGGTTAGTTTCCAGTCATGTGGCTTTTGTTTTTGTGGGTTTTTTTTTTTTTAACATTTTATTGATTCTTTGTGAGTTTTACATCATGCACCCTAGTCCCAATCATCTCCCTGCCCCCTTGTACCTGCCCTCTGCCCTTGCAACCCCCCCCCAAAAAAAAAACCACACAAATGAAAAAAAGTAAACAAAACAAAACAAAGCATAGAAAACATCTTGTCGTGGAAGCTGCAGTGCCCCACAGTACACCCCTCTGCCCACACATGTTCATTTGCAAATGCTCCTTGCACTGAGCCCTTGGTCTGGTTCCAGGTCTCTGGCCTCTGTGACACCATTACTATTGGCTCCTCTCCGGCACGCCTCCTGGTTATCGTCTTGTTGCCCTGTGGCATGGAGATCCTGCCACTGTGCATCAGCAGGATCAGCTTTTTCACGGGCCCCAGCAGTTCACAGATGATGTAGACTTTGGGGTAGGTTAACTCAAAGCCCTGGGCCTGGACCTGGGTGGTAGCCGAGCTGGTCGGCCTGCCAGCTCTGACCAGTCCTGTGGCTTTTACACCCTTCTTCCCCACACAGAGATGGGTAGAGTTCTGATAACATAGCTCCCTCTCTCTGACTGAGCCCTGTGTGGCCCCCTGCCTGCACTTCGGGACTTCCCCTTCCTCCCTTTCCCATGGGCCAAGTCCTGGTGCCTGGCACCCCATAAGCCTCCGCACAGGAACACCCAGGAGTGGCCTTTTTTTGGACTGGGAACCGTTTATCTCTCCTTACCACATGGCCTGCAGGAAACCGGCACGAGGCGGCACGTGCAGCGTCTCACTCCACAACAGGAAGAAACAGTAGGGCGCAGGCCCCCAGTGACAGGCATGGCTGTCATGAAGTGGCCACTCCTGCTGCCCTAGACTGCCTCTGTGGTCTCCAAGGATTTCATCTGTTTCAGGAGCCACCCCAGAGCTGGCTTTTAAGTTCTTTTATTTATCTTTTTTTTTTCTTTTTGACTTGTTCACTATTTTTTGAACTTGGGCATGGACGTACATAAGGCTCTGGGTTCTAGCCCTAACAGTGGGAAGATATGTGCCAGAAGGCTTTGCAGACTGCAACATTGGATAGGGAAGGCGTCTGTTGTCCTGTAGCGAGTGGGCAGGCCTGGACAGTGTGGCAGTGTGGCCAGCATTTCTCCTCGGGCGTGGCTTTAAGTTCAGCCTCTGGCCATCTCAGGTGTGATCCCAGTGGCTGGGCAGATGGCTAAAGGGAGCTACTCCCTGTATGCCTAC